>NC_057806.1:627337586-627340361 GCF_018294505.1 Triticum aestivum
GGTCCTCGGGGGGAGGCGGCAGCGCTGGCTGGGCGGATCGGGCCCGCCGTGGCCTGGAGCGGGCCGGAGATGGGCTCCGCGGGCCCGGCGGTGATGTGGGGCGCGGTGGACACGTGGCGACACCCAGTTGGCTGCGGGGGCGGGCGGACATGTCCGTTGGCAGGGTGGACATGTCCGGTGGCGCGAGGAGCAAGACTGCTATGGTTAGGGTGGAATTCATCCGTGAATTTCGGGGGAGGATGTGTTTATATAGGCATAGGGAGCTAGGAGACTCCAAATGGGGTGCGATTTTCGCCCACGCGATCGTGATCGAACAACCAAGAGGATGGATGGGGTTAGGATGGGTTATGGGCTGTTTTCGAGGGGTGTTGGGCTGAAACCCAAAAGAGGCTTTTGCGATTACCCGGTTAACCGTTGGAGTATCAAACGGACTCCAAATGGCACGAAACTTGACAGGCGGTTTACCGGTGGTATACCAAGGCTGCTTGGCAAATCTCGGATCATTCCGAGAAAGTTTAACACCCGCACACGAAAAGAGGTAAAAGGGGGCGCCGGAGGGCATCGGAGTGCCGGATTGCAAAACGGACAACGGGAAAAAATGCTCGGATGCATGAGACGAACACGTATGCAAAATGATATGCACATGATGACATGGCAAAATGCAACACGCAAGCACAAGACATGGCAACGACGGCGAATAACTGACGGACACCTGGCACATCGAATCCGGGGCGTTACAACTCTCCTCCACTAACAAGAGATCTCGTCCCGAGATCTTAGGACCGAGACGCAAGGGAAAAGGGATGAGGTGAAACAAGAATGCAAGAGAGAAGATGAACAAGACCGAGAGCACTCGGGTAGAAAAGAGGAATGTTGAATATGACAAGAAGCAAAAGCTCAAGGAATAAGACTGAATTTGAAACCACTCCGGTTAGGACAAGATAGAAAAGGAATAATAGCGAAGGAATTTATGCAGCACTCCGGCTATACATGGAAAGAGTTAGAACTGAGATTGACAAGATGGAACGATAGATGACGAGAGGAACAACACAATGTCTCCGGAAGAATTGCATTAGTTGAATGAAAGGAACGAAGAAGAAATGATATCATCTACCACAACTGATTTTGAAAGCATCCTTAGGAGGAAGGATTGAATGAAGTTGTTGAGAAAATAAACAACTAAAAGAATAAGCTTGTTATGGACTTATGGATAACATCTCAAGATTATGAGGTGATAACCGACCACAAGCGTAAATGATTGAATAGTTGAGAAGAATGAAGAAATGCAAAACTCCACTTCAAAAGAATACATAGAATTAATTACACTTCGAGATGCAAGAAGAAAAGATACTAGAACTCCTTGAACAAGAATCTTGATGACCACTTGAGGAATGAATTAAATCATGATGATCCACCATGAAGAACTCCGGTAACAAATGGATGACGAGCTAAAAAATCAAGGAAGAAAGAATAAGATTTGAGCCTTGCGATGATTCAGATGGAGCTTCGCGACAGAACAAGCGAGAAGCTTGGGACTCTGGGGAAAAAATTAACAACTTAGCACCGAGAAATTATTCAACATGAACAATCTCCGAAGAAAAGAATTAATCAACTTGACCATGATGAAATGAGAATAAGAATTATGTTATGCTTATCCTTCATCAGTTAAATTGATGAGAAGCAAAGGGTTGCATACCACTTATTCACATTGGGAAAAGATAGCCACCGATAGGATTGGAAAGAATGAATGAATTGATATGATAACCACAGAAAAGAAATCTTGAATGAACCACCGTGAAAATGTAGACGAACGAAGAGAAGAGAACGAATCGCCGGAAAGAATTAGAAAATGAACGAAGATACTTGAGGGAATTAAAATGCAAGAGAACGGAGATATCGCGAACTAATTAAAGAATGCTTGAACGAAGCACCGTAAGAATATTGAGACGAATGAAGGGGCATGAATATAGAATAATTGGAGAACAAATCTGAAAACTTAGAACGAAGAGATATTCCAAAAAGATGGCCCTCCGGATGATCGAGACGGAAAATAACTCCCAAAATACTTCGGATGGATGAAAAGAATTGCACGACTGGAAACAAATAGATAGGATAACATCGAGCTAGCACCGCGAATTTCCAGGAGAACTAACAAGATTTAAGAGAAACTCTACTCCGGTCTTCAAATGTTGAGAATGACGATGAGGAACACCAGTAAAATTGTTGAGATACTCCGGGAAAATGAAAAGAGGAAACATTGACCCGCGCAAGAGAGAATTTGGAAGCAATCTTGGAGAAGGCATCTGACTGATGGAATCCATATTTACGTCAAACTTCAAAAGAACTTGAGAATACCTCCAGGAAAATCAGAAGAGTCAGGTAAGATCCTGGGAAAAGACCTGTGGGTTAGGGCCCACTGAAAAGAAACACCGTTGGAAAGGATTGTCGAATTAGAAATGATGCACCAGAACGATTGAAAGATTTGAATGAGATGACAACCTCAAAATAATTAGAATGCAAACACGAATCTTCTGAGATGTCTTCATCACTCCGGAATGATTAAATGGCGAGAGGCGAACAAGCAAGGGGAAACATTTGAGCTGAGGGAAAGAATACGATCGACAATGAAAAACTTGAATAAATCCACCGGAAAGAAAATGCGACGAACAACGATTACTAGACGAGAATACATTGGTTGAGACAATTGAGGAAAGACTGAAAATACTCCGCACGAATGAAATTGATGCTCGAATAGAAGCTCAGACTCTGGAATAA
>NC_057806.1:627676872-627722095 GCF_018294505.1 Triticum aestivum
ACCCGGAATGATTCCGATGTCCAAATATAGGCTTCCAATATATCGATCTTTATGTCTCGACCATTTCGAGACTCCTCGTCATGTCCGTGATCACATCCGGGACTCCGAACTAACTTCGGTACATCAAAATGCATAAACTCATAATAACTGTCATCGTAACATTAAGCGTGCGGACCCTACGGTTCGAGAACAATGCAGACATGACTGAGACAAATCTCCGGTCAATAACCAATAGTGGGACCTGGATGCCCATATTGGCTCCTACATATTCTACGAAGATCTCTATCGGTCAGACCGCATAACAACATACGTTGTTCCCTTTGTCATCGGTATGTTACTTTCCCGAGATTCGATCGTCGGTATCCAATACCTAGTTCAATCTCGTTACCGGCAAGTCTCTTTACTCGTTCCGTAATACATCATCTCGCAACTAACTCATTGGTTGCAATGCTTGCAAGGCTTATGTGATGTGCATTACCGAGAGGGCCCAGAGATACCTCTCCGACAATCGGAGTGACAAATCCTAATCTCGAAATACGCCAACCCAACATCTACCTTTGGAGACACCTGTAGTGCACCTTTATAATCACCCATTTACGTTGTGACGTTTGGTTACACTCAAAGTGTTCCTCCGGCAAACGGGAGTTGCATAATCTCATAGTCATAGGAACATGTATAAGTCATGAAGAAAGCAATAGCAACATACTAAACGATCGGGTGCTAAGCTAATGGAATGGGTCATGCCAATCAGATCATTCACTTAATGATGTGATCCCGTTAATCAAATAACAACTCTTTGTCCATGGTTAGGAAACATAACCATCTTTGATTAACGAGCTAGTCAAGTAGAGGCATACTAGTGACACTCTGTTTGTCTATGTATTCACACATGTATTATGTTTCCGGTTAATACAATTCTATCATGAATAATAAACATTTATCATGAAATAAGGAAATAAATAATAACTTTATTATTGCCTCTAGGGAATATCTCCTTCAGTCTCCCACTTGCACTAGAGTCAATAATCTAGTTCACATCGCTATGTGATTAATACCAATAGTTCACATCTTTATGTGATTGGTTCACATCTCCATGTGACTAACACCCAAAGGGTTTACTAGATTCAATAATCTAGTTCACATCGCTATGTGATTAACACCCAAAGAGTGATCATGTTTTGCTTGTGAGAGAAATTTAGTCAACGGTCCTGCCAAATTCAGATCCGTATGTATTTTGCAAAATTCTATGTCTACAATGCTCTGCACGGAGCTACTCTAGCTAATTGCTCCCACTTTCAATATGTATCCAGATTGAGACTTAGAATCATCTGGATCAGTGTCAAAAACTTGCATCAACGTAACCCTTTACGATGAACCTTTTTGTCACGTCCATAATCGAGAAACATATCCTTATTTCACTAAGGATAATTCTGACCGCTGTCCAGTGATCTACTCCTAGATCACTATTGTACTCCCTTGCTAAATCAGTGCAGGGTATACAATAGATCTGGTACGCAGCATGACATACTTTATTGAACCTATGGCCAAGGCATAGGGAATGACTTTCATTCTCTTTCTATCTTCTGCCGTGGTCGAGCTTTGAGTCTTACTCAACTTCACACCTTGTAATACAGGCAAGAAATCTTTCTTTGACTGCTCTATTTTGAACTACTTCAAAATCTTGTCAGGGTATGCACTCATTGAAAAACTTATCAAGCGTCTTGATCTATCTCTATAGATTTTGAAGCTCAATATGCAAGCAGCTTCACCGAAGTCTTTCTTTGAAAAACTCCTTTCAAACACTCCTTTATGCTTTACAGAATAATTCTACATTATTTCTAATCAACAATATGTCATTCACATATACTTATCAGAAATGCTGTAGTGCTCCCACTCACTTTCTTGTAAATACAGGGTTCACCGCAAGTCTGTATAAAACTATATGCTTTGATCAACTCATCAAAGCATATATTCCAACTCCGAGATGCTTGCACCAGTCCACAGATGGATCGCTAGAGCTTGCACATTTTGTTAGCACCTTTTGGAAAACCTTTTGGTTGCATCATATACAACTCTTTAATAAATCCATTAAGGAATGCAGTTTTGTTCATCCATTTGCCAGATTTCATAAAATGCGGCAATTACTAACATGATTCGGACAGACTCTAGCATAGATACGAGTGAGAAACTCTCATCGTAGTCAACACCTTGAACTTGTCGAAAACCTTTTGCGACAATTCTAGCTTTGTAGATAGTAACACTACTATTAGCGTCCGTCTTCCTCTTGAAGATCCATTTATTTTTATGGCTTGCTGATCATTGGGCAAATCCATCAAAGTCCATACTTTGTTCTCATACATGGATTATATCTCAGATTTCATGGCCTCAAACCATTTCACGGAATCTGGGCTCACCATCGCTTCTTCATAGTTCGTAGGTTCATCATGATCTAGTAGCATGACTTCCAGAACAGGATTACCCTACCACTCTGGCGCGGATCTCACTCTAGTTGATCTACGAGGTTCAGTAGTATCTGATCGGAAGTTTCATGATCATCATCATTAGCTTCCTCACTAACTGGTGTAGGTGTCACTGAAACAGTTTTCTGTGATGTACTACTTTCCAATAAGGGAGAAGGTACAATTACCTTATCAAGTTTTCTACTTTCCTCCCACTCACTTCTTTCGAGAGAAACTCCTTCTCTGGAAAGGATCCATTCTCAGCAACGCATATTTTTGCCTTCGGATCTGTGATAGAAGGTGTACCCAACATTTTCTTTAGGGTATCCTATGAAGACGCACTTTTCCGATTTGGTTTGAGCTTATCAGGATGAAACCTTATCACATAAGCATCACAACCCCAAACTTTAAGAAACAACAACTTTGGTTTCTTGCCAAACCACAGTTCATAAGGTGTCGTCTCAACGGATTTTGATGGTGCCCTATTTAACGTGAATGCAGCTGTCTCTAATGCATAACCCCAAAACGATAGTGGTATATTGGTAAGATACATCATAGATTGCACTATATCTAATAATGTACGGTTATGAAGTTCGAACACACCATTATGCTGTGGTGTTTCAGGTGGCGTGAGTAGTGAAACTATTTCACATTGTTTTAACTGAAGACCAAACTCGTAACTCAAATATTTTACCTATGCGATCATATCATAGAAACGTTTATTTTCTTGTCACGATGATTTTCCACTTCACTCTGAAATTCTTTGAACTGTTCAAATGTTTCAGACTTATGATTCATCAAGTAGATATCCTCATATCTGCTCAAATCATCTTATGAAGGTCAGAAAATAATGATACCTGCTGTAAGCCTTAATATTCATCGGACCACATACATCAGTATGTATGATTTCCAACAAATCTGTTGCATGCTTCATTGTTCCGGAGAACGGCGTTTTAGTCATCTGGCCCATAAGGCATGGTTTGCAAGCATCAAGTGATTCATAATCAAGTGATTCCAAAATTCCATCAGTATGGAGTTTCTTCATGCGCTTTACACCAATATGACCTAAACGGTTGTGCCACAAATAAGTTGCACTATCATTATTAACTTTGCATCTTTTGGCTTCAATATTATGAATATGTGCATCACTACGATCGAGATCCAACAAACCATTTCGTTGGTGTGTATAACTATAGAAGGTTTTATTCATGTAAACAGAACAACAATTGTTCTCTAACTTAAATGAATAACCGTATTGCAATAAACATGATCAAATCATATTTATGCTCAACGCAAACACCAAATAACACTTATTTAGGTTTAACACTAATCCCGAAAGTATAGGGAGTGTGCGATGATGATCATATCAATCTTGGAACTACTTCCAACACACATCGTCACTTCACCCTTAACTAGTCTCTGTTTATTCTGCAACTCCTGTTTCGAGTTACTACTCTTAGCAACTAAACTAGCATCTAATACTGAGGGGTTGCTATAAACACTAGTAAAGTACACATCAATAACATGTATATGAAATATACTTATGTTCACTTTGCCATCCTTCTTATCCGCCAATCACTTGGGGTAGTTTCGCTTCCAGTGACCAGTTCCTTTGCAGTAGAAGCACTTAGTCTCAGGCTTAGGATCAGACTTGGGCTTCTTCACTTGAGAAGCAACTTGCTTGCCGTTCTTCTTGAAGTTCCCCTTCTTCCCTTTGCCCTTTTCTTGAAACTAGTGGTCTTGTCAACCATCAACACTTGTTGTTTTTCTTGATTTCTACCTTCGTTGATTTCAGCATCACGAAGAGCTTGGGAGTTGTTTCCGTTATCCCTTGCATATTATAGTTCATCACAAAGTTCTACTAACTTGGTGATGGTGACTAGAGAATTCTGTCAATCACTATCTTATCTGGAAGATTAACTCCCACTTGATTCAAGCGATTGTAGTACCCGGACAATCTGAGCACATGCTCACTAGTTGAGCGATTCTCCTCCATCTTTTAGCTATAGAACTTGTTGGAGACTTCATATCTCTTAACTCGGGTATTTGCTTGAAATATTAACTTTAACTCCTGGAACATCTCATATGGTCCATGACGTTCAAAACGTCTTTGAAGTCCCGATTCTAAGCTGTTAAGCATGGTGCACTAAACTATCAAGTAGTCATCATATTGAGCTAGCCAAACGTTCATAACGTCTGCATCTACTCCTGCAATAGGCCCGTCACCTAGCGGTGCTTCAGGGACATAATTCTTGTGTGCAGCAATGAGGATAAACCTCAGATCACGGATCCAATCCGCATTATTGCTACTAACATCTTTCAATACAATTTTCTCTAGGAACATATCAAAATAAACACAGGGAAGCAACAACGCGAGCTTATTGATCTACAACATAATTTGCAAAATACTACCAGGACTAAGTTCATGATAAATTTAAGTTCAATTAATCATATTACTTAAGAACTCCCACTTAGATAGACATCCCTCTAATCCTCTAAGTGATCACGTGATCCAAATCAACTAAACCATGTCCGATCATCATGTGAGATGGAGTAGTTTCATTGGTGAACATCATTATGTTGATCATATCTACTATATGATTCACGCTCAACCTTTCGGTCTCCGTGTTCCGAGGCCATATCTGTATATATGCTAGGCTCATCAAGTATAACCTGAGTATTCCGCGTGTGCAACTGTTTTGCACCCGTTGTATTTGAACGTAGAGCC
Source organism: Triticum aestivum (assembly GCF_018294505.1). Lineage (NCBI taxonomy): Eukaryota > Viridiplantae > Streptophyta > Magnoliopsida > Poales > Poaceae > Triticum > Triticum aestivum. The sequence continues at coordinate 627,682,060 of NC_057806.1, forward strand.
TATCACACCCGATCATCATGTGGTGTCTCAGCACGAAGAACTTTCGCAACGGTGCATACTGAAGGAGAACACTTCTTGATAATTTAGTGAGGGATCATCTTATAATGCTACCGTCAATCAAAGCAAGATAAGATGCATAAAAGATAAACATCACATGCAATCAATATAAGTGATATGATATGGCCATCATCATCTTGTGCCTGTGATCTCCATCTCCGAAGCACCGTCATGATCACCATCGTCACCGGCGCGACACCTTGATCTCCATCGTAGCATCGTTGTCGTCTCACCAATCTTATGCTTCCACGACTATCGCTACCGCTTAGTGATAAAGTAAAGCATTACATCGCGATTGCATTTCATACAATAAAGCGACAACCATATGGCTCCTGCCAGTTGCCAATAACTCGGTTACAAAACATGATCATCTCATACAATAAAATTTCGCATCATGTCTTGGCCATATCACATCACAACATGCCCTGCAAAAACAAGTTAGACGTCCTCTACTTTGTTGTTGCAAGTTTTACGTGGCAGCTACGGGCTTAATCAAGAACCAATCTCACCTACGCATCAATAACCACAACGATAGTTTGTCAAGTAGACTCCATTTTAACCTTCGCAAGGACCGGGCGTAGCCACACTCGGTTCAACTAAAGTTGGAGAGACTATCGCCCGCAAGCCACCTATGTGCAAAGCACGTCGGGAGAACCGGTCTCGCGTAAGCGTATGCGTAATGTTGGTCCGGGTCGTCTCGTCCAACAATACCGCCGAACCAAAGTATAACATGCTGGTAGGCAGTATGACTTATATCGCCCACAACTCACTTGTGTTCTACTCGTGCATATAACATCAAACCATAAAACCTGGCTCCAATAATTCCTTGATCTGCTGCTTGATCTCTTCCAAATCATTCGGGGGCATCCGATAGGGTCTCTTGGATATTGGGGCTGTGCCCGGTAATAACTCAATCAAAAATTCTATTTCTCTATCCGGTGGCATTCCTGGTAATTCCTCTGGAAATACATCCGGAAAATCTTGTACTACAGGCACTTCCTCCTGAACCACTCCCGTGAGGGAATTCACCTGCTTCTTTATCGGTATGCGTCTGGATACATACTTGATCCTCTTCTACTCCAGGGTGGTGAGCAAAATCGTCTTGCGGGCACAGTCGATGTTCCCTTCAAACTTCGTCAACCAGTCCATGCCTAGAATCACGTCAAATCCCTGGGATTCTAAGACTATGAGGTCTACGGGAAAATCATGATTTCTGATGCTGAGGGTTGAATGACAGCCTAAGCCTGCCATCATCTCTCCTCCTAGAGAAGTGACTTGGACCGGGGTTCTAAGTGTTCTAGTGGGCAACCCGTACTTTTCCACAACTACCCTTGATATGAATGAATGCGTTGCACCGGAATCAAAGAGTACCAATACTGGACGTGAATTTAATAAAAAAACTTACCAACCACAGGTTCTGGCTGATCATAGACATCCTCCGCGTCAATGTGATTCACCTGAGCACGAGGAAAAGGGTTGGGCTTCTTTGTTGAGCTTCCATTGCCGTTGCCGTTTCCATTCCTCTGCTTGGCCTCCGGGCAGTCGGTGGCATAGTGTCCTGTCTTCTGGCACTTGAAACAGGTGATATGACTCAGATCCTTCTGAGTCGGAGCAGGACGGTGCTGGTTGCCATTGCCTCCATTGCCTGACTTGGGGTTGTTGTCGTGGTTGCGATTGTTCCCATTCCCTCCATGGTTATGTCCTCAATGATTGTGTCCTCCATGGTTGTGATGGGTATGTCCTCCCGAGTATGGGGCATGGCGGGGCTTCTGCTGAGCTCCGGAGTTGTACTTTCCCTGGCTATATTTCTACTTGCGGCTTTCAATCTGCTATTGCTTGCCTTCAAGTATAGTGGCCTTGTCTACCAGCTCCTGGTAGTTGTTGAAGGTAGCCACCATTAGCTGCATTCCCAGCTCATCATTGAGTCCCTCAAGAAACTTCTCATGTTTTGCGGCATCTGTGGCCACGTCATCTGGGGCATAACGAGATAATTTGTTGAACTCATCCACATACTACCCCATAGTACGGTTCCCCTGGCGTAAGTTGCGGAACTCACGCTTCTTCAGACTCATGGCTCCAGCTGAGACATGCGCGGTGCGGAAAACCCGCTGGAACTGATCCCATGTCATGGTGGCGACCGGATAAGTGGCGGTGTAGTTTTCCCACCAAGAGGCTGCAGGTCCATTCAGTTGATGTGCGGCAAAATGCACCTTCTCAGCATCTGTGCATCCAATAGTTGTTAGATCCCTTCCGATCTTGCGGAGCCAATCATCAGCTACAATCAGCTCGGTGCTACTAGAGAACACCGGCAGATTCAGCCTTAGGAACCGGGTCAGGTTATCGATAGGGGGTGGTGGCGGTGGATTGTTGTTGTTGTTGCCTTGGTTTTGGATGAGCATTTGCATTAAGGCATTCTGCTGTTGAATCAGCTAGGTGAGCTCCGGCGGGAAAGTGAAACCGGGGTCACGTCTCGGAGGCATCTGGTGTTATGGAGTGGATGAGAAATTAGAATAGAACAAGGGTCTAATGAGAAAATAGCACTACCCAAATGAATGCACAAACACAATCACACCAATCATTTATTCATTCATCTCAAGCAAGGTTCAAACTCGGATTACAAGATCTCACGACTAATCGAGAATAACGGCCTAACTGATCGACGAAAATAAAATAACATGGCGGTCGACTAAATGTCTTCATCAATTATCCCTGCATCCTCTGGTACGTCGTCCTCTGGTGCGACGCCTCCTCTTGCGGATTCCTTCGGTGGAGCTCTCTTCATAATCCTAGTCATTTCTCACGAGAGGTCCATCATCTCTACTCGGGAAAAGGTCTTCTCCCAGATCCATCTTCTCCTCCAGTGTGGCAATATATTTCTTCCGGTCCTCGAGTCTTTCCATAAAATCCTTGACTTCATCCTCATGCTCATAGTGGGCTTCACGTGATGCATCCTCTAGTTCAATTTCACGGAGGTGCAACTTTTGGACCGTCTTCAAGCTCCTGCGCATCTGAATCTCTAGAGCCCTGATGTGAGCCTCCAAGTCTTGGACATATGAGCGAACGGAGTCGTCATCTATGGTGCGGATAATCTCTCCATCTGCAGTCCTGCGAGAAATCATGGTGTGGTCTGATCCAACAAGCTCGGTCCTGTATTCCTCCTGGATGCGTCCAAGTGCACTATGAACTGCCATGTCTCTCCCGAGTATCCAAGTGGGAGCAGTGAACTTGAAGTCAACGGGCACTGAGAGACTTCCGAAAGTCCTCCCTGGTATGTGCACCTTAATCCTATAGCGACGGTCTTCTGGAAATGCCATGATAGGGGTCCCGGTGATAGATGGCAGAGCAGTCTTCAATTCCTTGGTGATTTGGACCAGCCTCCTGCCGAAAAGCATTGTCTCATCTGGCTGGCAAAACTCCGGGAGCAGAACTGGGATGAACTTGACGGCCATCTAGAATGTTGAAATCGGAGAGAAATCAGAAATGAACAGGGGAGTATTACGGAATGATAATGACATAAAAAAAGTTTCTTCCTATGGCTTTCCGATCCTAGGGGTTACGTCCTACGGTCAGCGTGTGCTCTGAATACTATCTCTGTAACGACCTGACCCAAAATCGGTCAAGTCTCTGTGTAGCTGTACCATGCCAAGATCATGCTGGCACACACAGTACATTGATGAAAAGATTCAAAGTTCAATCACACCTGAATTTATTACATGATTCTCATATCGAGTCTTTATTACATCATAATAAATTCGGCCGAAGGCCAACTCATGAGAAATAAACTAAATAAGCTGCAGAAGCGTAGACGAATAGCGAGTCCATCCGACTCCATAGGGCAATCGCCAAGCATAGATCGTAGCCTCACTCCTGGTCGGAAAACTCCTCTGCAACATGAGACGTTGCAGCCGTGTAGGTCATCATTTAGAATATGTCGGCAAATCATAGAGAGAACAACAATAATAAAGCTAACACTATATGCAATTTGGCTGTGGGGCTCTAAGTTTTATGTTTTTGCGAAAAAGCCAGTTTTTCCCTACAACAAAGGACTTGCTTACAATTACTACAAAATGTTGGTAGTTATTGAGATGGTTCCGCCAACCAATGTGTCATTCCCAATTATTACTTAACCCCTCAATTAATTTATTTGTTCGGTGTTGAGATTTCTGAAATACTCCAGTTTCCAGAGGCTCATTTGTCCGTAACCGGTGACACGGCTAATCGATTAGGTTGTTACTCTACAGAGTCTTGTGCACATTACCCGCAAGAATCGTTCCCTCCTTTGTCCTCGCACTGCCTGGTGTTTGAAGACGGGATGAACGAAACAGGGTCTTCCGTAGAGTTTCTCCGAGCACTGCCGGTACCCATCCATGTCCTACCGTTCTTCTACATCTGCTGGCACCGTCCGTCCAGAGTCACGCCTAAGGTCAACCCAGCCAGAGCCCATAATGGCTTGCGGCTGCACAGGTAAGCTTCCGGTCAAGGGATATCCATCCGTCTCTTCATGGCTGGGTGAAGCTTTCCGCAAGATGTCATGGCGCTTCTCCATGCATCCCGGCCATCCGCTGGTTTCTCCATGGTGCCCGTCAACCGTCCTCCACCCAGTAGTGAATTAGAAGTCCATCTTGATCTTGAAGTCATGGGGTTGTCATCATCTTGACTCTCACATCTCCCTTATGAATCTCTCAACCAACACCGTCTACGAGCATAGCAAGGTAAACTACATCGTCCCGGGCAATAGTAGCAAGGGGAGTTGGGTTCATCCTACCTCATGATACTACTCAAGACATAACTTCAAATTCTCCTACTGCATGCATGGTCGGGAGGAACAATTCTAATGCAACAAAATCATAGGTATTGTAAAACATGATCAAATGACTTGCCTAGCTGACGGTCTTCAAACGCTAGTGACTCGAGATAGCAAGCTTCGCACTCCGGAAATTCTATCGAGTCAAACAATAATCATATAAGCATACAACCATACAATCACTTAACGTAACAACATGCTAACATAAATCATACAAAACAATCAAACCAAAACCAAAGAAAACTCAAAGAACTCCAAACCAACAACTAGCAAGAAAATAAAATAAACATTTTCTTTTCTGTAAATAAAAGTTCACCCTCTGTAACTAGAGAAACTAATCTAAAATAAATTATAACAGAGGTAAAATAAAATTTTAAAAATAACTAGAACAGCAGAAAACAACAGCAAGCTAAATAAACTAGAAAAGCTTGTTTTTGCGTAAAAACTATTTTTAATAAAGACTATAAATGCCCAAATAAATTCCTACTGCTAGGCAAGGTCAACTGCACGGATGAATTATGTCCTGGAAGCACCGCTGTGTGCCAGGCCTACTGCTGATGCAACTGACGATGTTAAGAACGTCTAGTAGAGCAAAGCTGATGACTACTCGATAGTTCAATGTGCCATGCTTTACGGCTTAGAACCGGGACTTCAACGATGTTTTGAGCGTCATGGAGCATATGAGATGTTCCAGGAGTTGAAGTGAATATTTCAAGCAAATGCCCGGATTGAGAGATATGAAGTCTCCAATAAGTTCTATAGCTGCAAGATGGAGGAGAACAGTTCTGTCAGTGAGCATATATTCAAAATGGCTGGGTATAATAATCGCTTGATTCAATTGGGAGTTAATCTTCTGGATGATTGCGTCATTGACAGAATTCTCCAATCACTTCCACCTAGCTACAAGAGCTTCGTGATGAACTATAAAATGCAAGGGATGGATAAAACAATTCCCGAGCTCTTTGCAATGCTAAAAGCCGCGGAGGTAGAAATCAAGAAGGAGCATCAAGTGTTGATGGTCAACAAGACCACTAGTTTCAAGAAAAAGGGCAAGGGGAAGAAGAAGGGGAACTTCAAGAAGAACAGCAAGCAAGTTGCTGCTCAGGAGAAGAAACCCAAGACTAGACCTAAGCCTGAAACTGAGTGCTTCTACTGCAAGCAGACTGGTCACTGGAAGTGGAACTGCCCCAAGTATTTGGCGGATAAGAAGGATGGCAAGGTGAACAAAGGTATATGTGATATACATGTTATTGATGTGTACCTTACTAGAGCTCGCAGTAGCACCTGGGTATTTGATACTGGTTCTGTTGCAAATATTTGCAACTCGAAACAGGGACTACAGATTAAGCGAACACTGGCGAAGGATGAGGTGACGATGCGCGTGGGAAATGGTTCCAAAGTCGATGTGATCGCAGTCGGCACGCTACCTCTACATCTACCATCGGGATTAGTATTACACCTAAATAATTGTTATTTGGTGCCAGCGTTAAGCATGAACATTATATCTGGATCTTGTTTGATGCGAGATGGTTATTCATTTAAATCAGAGAATAATGGTTGTTCTATTTATATGAGTAATATCTTTTATGGTCATGCGCCCTTGAAGAGTGGTCTATTTTTGATGAATCTCGATAGTAGTGATACACATATTCATAATGTTGAAGCCAAAAGATGCAGAGTTGATAATGATAGTGTGACTTATTTGTGGCACTGCCGTTTAGGTCATATCGGTGTAAAGCGCATGAAGAAACTCCATACTAATGGACTTTTGAACCACTTGATTATGAATCACTTGGTACTTGCGAACTGTGCCTCATGGGTAAGATGACTACACCGCCGTTCTCCGGTACTATGGAGAGAGAAACAGATTTGTTGGAAATCATACATACAGATGTATGTGGTCCAATGAATGTTGAAGTTCGTGGCGGATATCATTATTTTCTCACCTTCACAGATGATTTAAGCAGATATGGGTATATCTACTTAATGAAACATAAGTCTGAAACATTTGAAAAGTTCAAAGTATTTCAGAGTGAAGTTGAAAATCATCGTAACAAGAAAATAAAGTTTCCACGATCTTATCGTGGAGGAGAATATTTGAGTTACGAGTTTGGTCTACATTTGAAACAATGCGGAATAGTTTCGCATCTCAAGGCACCCGGAACACCACAACGTAATGGTGTGTCCGAACGTCGTAATCGTACTTTACTTGATATGGTACGATCTATGATGTCTCTTACAGATTTACCGCTATCATTTTGGGGTTATGCTTTAGAGACGGCCGCATTCACGTTAAATAGGGCACCATCAAAATCCGTTGAGACAACGCCTTATGAACTGTGGTTTGGCAAGAAACCAAAGTTGTCGTTTCTAAAAGCTTGGGGCTGCAATGCTTATGTGAAAAAACATCAACCTGATAAGCTCGAACCCAAATCGGAGAAATGTGTCTTCATAAGATAGCCAAAGGAGACAGTTGGGTACACCTTCTATCACAGATCCGAAGGCAAGACATTTGTTGCTAAGAATGGATCCTTTCTAGAGAAAGAGATTCTCTGGAAAGAAGTGAGTGGGAAGAAAGTAAAACTTGATGAGGTACCTGTACCTGCTCCCTTATTGGAAAGTAGTACATCACAGAAATCGGTTTCTGTGACACCTGCACCAATTAGTGAGGAAGTTAACGATGATGATCATGAATCTTCAGAACAAGTTACTACTGAACCTTGTAGATCAACCAGAGTAAGATCCGCACTAGAGTGGTACGGTAATCCTGTTCTAGAAGTCATGCTACTAGATCATGATGAACCTGCGAACTATGAAGAAGTGATGGTGAGCCCAGATTCCGCAAAATGGCTTGAAGCCATGAAATCTGAGATGGGATCCATGTATGAGAACAAAGTGTGGACTTTGGTTGAGTTGCCCAATGATCGGCAAGCAATTGAGAATAAATGGATCTTCAAGAAGAAGACTGACGCTGACGGTACTGTTACTGTCTACAAAGCTCGACTTGTCGCAAAAGGTTTTCGACAAGTTCAAGGGATTGACTACGATGAGACCTTCTCACCCGTAGCGATGCTTAAGTCTGTCCGAATCATGTTAGCAATTGCCGCATTTTATGATTATGAAATTTGGCAGATGGATGTCAAAACTGCATTCCTGAATGGATTTCTGGAAGAAGAGTTGTATATGATGCAACCGGAAGGTTTTGTCGATCCAAAGGGAACTAACAAAGTGTGCAAGCTCCAGCGATCCATTTATGGACTGGTGCAAGCCTCTTGGAGTTGGAATAGATGCTTTGATAGTGTGATCAAAGCATTTGGTTTTGTACAGACTTTTGGAGAAGCCTGTATTTACAAGAAAGTGAGTGGGAGCTCTATAGCATTTCTGATATTATATGTGGATGACATATTACTAATCGGAAATGATATAGAATTTTTGGATAGCACAAAGGGATACTTGAATAAGAGTTTTTCAATGAAAGACCTCGGTGAAGCTGCTTACATATTGGGCATTAAGATCTATAGAGATAGATCAAGACGATTAATTGGACTTTCACAAAGCACATACCTTGACAAATTTTTGAAGAAGTTCAAAATGGATCAAGTAAAGAAAGGATTCTTGCCTGTGTTACAAGGTGTGAAGTTGAGTAAGACTCAATGCCCGACCATTGCAGAAGATAGAGAGAAAATGAAAGATGTTACCTATGCTTCAGCCATAGGCTCCATCATGTATGCAATGTTGTGTACTAGACCTGATGTGTGTCTTGCTATAAGTCTAGCAGGGAGGTACCAAAGTAATCCAGTTGTGGATCACTGGACAACGGTCAAGAACATCCTGAAATACCTGAAAAGGACTAAGGATATGTTTCTCGTATATGGAGGTGACAAAGAGCTCATCGTAAATGGTTACGTTGATGCAAGCTTTGACACTGATCCGGACGATTCTAAATCGCAAACCGGATACGTATTTACATTGAATGGTGGAGGTGTCAGTTGGTGCAGTTCTAAACAAAGCGTCGTGACGGGATCTACATGTGAAGAGGAGTACATAGCTGCTTCGGAAGCAGTAAACGAAGGTGAAAGATCATGGATGTCGCCTAGAGGGGGGATGAATAGGCATTTTAAAATAATTACGATTTAGGCTTGAACAAATGCGGAATAAACCTAGCGGTTAATTTGTCAAGCACAAAACCTAAAACAACTAGGCTCACCTATGTGCTCCAACAACTTATGCTAAGCAAGATAAGCAACTATGTGATAGCAAGATATATGACAAGAAACAGTATGGCTATCACAAAGTAAAGTGCATGAGTAAAGGGGCTCGGGTAAGAGATAACCAAGGCACGCAGAGACGACGATGTATCCCGAAGTTCACATCCTTGCAGATGCTAATCTCCATTTGGAGCGGTGTGGAGGCACAATGCTCCCCAAGAAGCCACTAGGGCCACCGTAATCTCCTCACGCCCTCGCACAATGCAAGATGCCGTGATTCCACTAAGGGACCCTTGAGGGCGGTCACCGAACCCATACAAATGGCAACCCTTGGGGGCGGTCACCGAACCCGTACACTTTGGCAACCCTTGGGGGCGGTCACCGGTACCCGTCAAATTGCTCGGGGCGATCTCCACAACGTAATTGGAGACCCCGACGCTTGCCCAGAGCTTTACACCACAATGATTGAGCTCCAAACAACACCAACCGTCTAGGGCGCCAAGGCACCCAAGAGGAACAAGCTCTAGGGTGCCCAAACACCCAAGAGTAATAAGCTTCTCAAACTTCACTTCCACGTATCATTGTGGAGAACTCAAACTGATGCACCAAATGCAATGGCAAGGGCACACGGAGTACCCAAGTCCTTCTCTCTCAAATCCCACGAGAGCAACTAATGCTAGGGAGGAAAATGAGAGGAAGAACAAGAAGGAGAACACCAAGAACTCCAAGATCTAGATCCAAGGGGTTCTGCTCACATAGAGAAGAAAGTGATTGGTGGAAATGTGGATCTAGATCTCCTCTCTCTTTCCCCTCAAAAACTAGTAAGAATCCATGGAGGGGTTGAGAGTTAGCAAGCTCAAAGAAGGTCAATAATGGGGGCAAAAACGAGGTCAAGAGATGGGGATCCATTGGGGAAGAAGAGCCCCTTAAATAGGTCCCCACGAATCTGCCCGTTATGTACAGAATAACATAGGAGTGGTACAACCTCTAAGAGCACCGGTACAACCGGTAACAGGCAATAAGCAGTACAACCGGCCCACAACCGCCCAACAACCACACCACAACAGAGACAAGTCTGGTGGTAGAGCGGTACATGACCGGTACAACCTCCGGGCCAATTCTGGAGCGGTACAACCGCTCCAAACACCAGTTGTGCCGGTCAAGCGGTACAACCTCTCCGTGGGGCGGTACAATCTCTCTGTGTAAAACAGGCAATATCAAAACAGCCACAACTTTCGCATACGAGCTCCGAATTCAACGAAACCAAGTTTGTTGGAAAGCTAATAACAAGGGCTAACACAATATTGAGAGAAATATCAATAAGAAGCAAATGAGAAAAGGACCATAATAAAATGGGGAGAACTCTTCCTCGGATAAGACTGGTAAAACCTCCAACACCAAAAACATCATACAAGATGCATGCGAACTCCGTTTTCGATGAACTCAAGCTTCTCATCAAGATGACCATAAGCTCTAAGACTCACAAATGGAACCAAACAAGAACCAAGAAAGATGATGTAAGGATGCAATGGTTTGAGCTCTCGACTAATGATACGATCAAGCTACTCCCTAGAGAGCCCCCCTTGATAGTACGGCAATCGATCCTACAACCCGGTCTCCCAACTACCACTATGAGACTGGTAAAATAGAAAACCTATCAATGGCAAACCTTTGCCTTGCACATAGTCCACTTGAGCTAGATGATGACGATCTTGACTTCCTCAAGTTGGACCACCTTTCTTGATTGTGTTGGCTCGATGAAGACTAGTTGATTGCTCCCCCATACTCCACTACGGGTGAGCCAATCTTTGGCACATCTTCAAAATTCCATTGACACCACAATGGACGGCAAGCTTCAAGCTTGATTGCTCCCCCATACTCCATTATGGGTGAGCCACGCTTCGAGTTGCTCCACTTGAAATTGCACACTGCAAACTTGATGGCGATCACCACTTGATGTCATCCTCCATGAGTTGTATGAGATCTTCCTCTTGACGCAAGACCATGGAAACATACCTAACCCCACAAAGAACTCTCACGTAGACCATGGGTTTGTACACAAAGCGTAATGGACAATGCTTACCATACCATGGGATCACTTGATCCCTCTCGGTACTTCTTCTACGCTTTGTGAGTTGATCAACTTGATTCACTCTTGACTTAGTCTTGATCAACATTGAATCTTTCCAACTCTCTTCATTTGGATGATGTCTTGAAGGTAAACATGAATGATCACACAATCTTCTTCTTCAAGACATGCTTGCAATAAGCTCAACTCACACATGACCAATCTTTGGATAATTCCTTGAAAAGCACTTTGGCCATCTCAACTCACACATGACCAATCTTTGGATAATTCCTTGAAAAGCACTTTGGCCATCTCAACTCACACATGACCAATCTTTGGATAATTCCTTGAAAAGCACTTTGGCGATCTCATAAACTCCTTGAAACCAACACATGGACTTCAAGACAATCCTATGGATAAATGCTTCAAATATAACTCAAGGAAACTGTTAGTCCATAGAGATTGTCATCAATTACCAAAACCACACATGGGGGCACCGCATGTCCTTTCAATCTCCCCCATTTTGGTAATTGATGACAGTCACTTTCAAGAGAGTTTATATAAGGAATTATTTATCACCATGCAACGCAACAACCAACAATGCATGTGTATGAGATGAAAATGCTTAGGTACCAAACCAAAGAAAGAAGAAAAAACTCTCTAAACTTATCCACAAAACTCTCTGAAACTTCTCCCCCATTGGCATCGATTGCCAAAATGGGCGAAAAGCTTAGAAGGCCAATATAAATTATGTTCCTCCATAAGTTGTGTATTTCTCAACAAGAGAGTGGAATGCAATACACATATCCAACGGTAATACTTGGAGGAAGACCAACTATATTGAGGCACCAAGATTTCTAAAGGAAGGATATGCCACAAGGACATAACAAAGAAAGAAACAAGCAATCAAGAAATCAAAAGGTACCAATTGAAGCAAGCAATCAACGGGTATCAATTGAACCAACTAGACCAAAGATCCTACGAGCTACATGAATAAAGGATATTATGATATGAGCGAAGGAGTGTTCTAAAGAAACTAGAGAAGATCCCCATGATTTGTGCACACATAAGAATTTTTGTATTTGGATACAAAGTGCACAAAATAGGATCACAGCTCCCCCAAAATCAATAGAAACTTACAACAAGTGCAAATGAGCATATAGGAAACTAAGCCTAGTACATGTAACAAACACATGGTTGAGCAACAAGTAAGAGAGGCAACTTAAGAGTGGGCTCAACCAAAAAGATGTGTGTGAGTCAAGGCAATGCACTTGAGAAGACTAATGTACAGAAGAGCATTAAGGAACAATAAAGTCTTCAAAGAATGGGGCACACGGTGCAAGGCCTATCATTCCCACACACAACTAGCAAATGGGTTCACAAGCTTACTAATACGCATATAGAGAACCTATGCTTGTGACAACCCGCGGTGAAGATAGAAGATGAAAGGTGCATCAAGACGAGGGATGCCAATTAAGATGGCAAAAACCTCGTAAAGATAAGCATGAGGAAAATAATCTTCGCCACACACGAGCGCATCAAGATGCAACTATAGAAGACACGCACTCAAGGCAAAAGCTTTCACGGAGCCACCAAAGAAATAACATAAGAAAGACAAGGTGGACGTGAAAGAAAGGATATCATCTAGATATGCAACTTGTCTCAAGTGTATAAGATTCTAGGTAGACGAAATCATGATGATATATATATCTACAAAGAAGGATGTACACCCAAAATAGTTACAACACGAAGGAACAAGATATCCAAAAGGAAGTCATACATATACCAATAAGATATTTGCTTGAGAGCATAGCACATGGCTAGATATGGTCTTATTGTATATAAATGAATTCCAACCACACGAACATCAAAGACATCACAACTAGCAACAAGACATCATTGTTGGGATGCTTTGAGAAAGGAAACAAGTATCACAAGAAAGAATGGATAACATGCCATGATACAACCTACACAAGGTTGATGCAAGAAATGTGTGCATGAAGTATATGAAGATACTTGTTACCGAGATAACATTGGAAGGATGTAGTAGATACCAATTGAAGGTACAAAGTAGTTAATTGATCATCCTAGCTTGACTCCAATAAGCACATGGTGACAACACCTTCCTTGTGAGTGAGCCGAGCATCCAATGCATCTCCACTTGTTCCTAGAACAACAACACAAACAAAATGGTACCCAAACTCATTGGGACCAAAGAGTTAGAGAACCAACAACACATAGGACAAACTCCACATAAATATGTGCATATAGATGTGAAAATGAATTTCATGCACATCTCATCCAATTTGAGACTTGGTGGAGTTCCCCCTATATATTGGGTCAAAGAAAGAAAACATGCCAAAGAAACTGCAAGAAGTAAATATGCATGCCCAAGACTTTCAAGAACTGATACCAAAAGAAAAAGAAAAACCAAGCGAAGAAAAGATACCAAATGAATAAATCATCACTTGGAGGATATCCATAAAAGATACATCAAGGAATGAGATATCAATTGATACACTCAAAAAGAAAGATGTCAAACTCCCAAAAGAGAGAATGGTTCCAAACAAACCAAGCCCTCTACAAAGTTTCATGATGGCACAAAGCACCAAAAAGAAACGGCTTGCCTTCCACAAACACACACTTGATAAGGATCACAAGATCAGTGTTTTATAGAGAATAGGATAGCTCCCCCAAGACTAGTGCATTATAGAGAATTTGCATTTGAATACAAAATGCACGAGGTGGGATCACCACTTTCACTATATCTAGAAAACACTAGACAAGGTCAAGAAATTAACAAGATCCATAAGTGGTATGGAATACAATGGGAGTTGACACAACCCTAGGCAAGAGATAAAGCAAATAAAAGCAAAGGACAATGTAAAGATGATCAATAATTTCTACCACACATAAGTGAGTACCAATTGTCAAAAGACAAGAAGTATTTGGGAATAATTCCCGGTGGTAGATAACAAGGATATCCCACATCATCTTCACACCAAACAAAAAGCAAATTGCAACTTGTAGAGCTAACATGCCACCTAGGAACAAGATAATTTACAATATCAATTCTAGGTGACAATATCTCAAATGTACACATTTTCTAGGCTAGTAATATACACATAGCATATTACTCCCCCATAATGTGATACCAATTAAAGATAGACAAGAGGCAAAATAATGAACCAACACGAGATAATTAATGGACAACATATAATTTGATTTTCTCATGAGAAGACATACCACATAGCGACTAGATAATCTTGAAATATCAATACTAGATGGCATTACTCATGTACACACATATATAGGATTGTGAGGTGCACAAAGCACATCACTCCCCCATAATGGGATATTCCATTAATCTCTCACAAGAGCCAACTAAGAAAAGAACAAGATGCAAAAGGCTCAACGCATGACACACACGTAAATGATGTGCAAACCAACACACACATACTTGATTGCTCAATATAATCAAGTTGGAAGCACAACATATACAAACACATGCAAGGAACAAAACCAAAACATGCAAGGGGGCAAGTAACTTTCAATGTAAGCAATTGAGGTACAAGTTACCGCAAGGAGGCACATTGGATATAAGATATAATCTTGATGATTCAATTGACTTGGCTTGAGACAATAAGAATGATGAAGTACCCTTAATTCTTCATAATGTAGCCAAGTCTCCAATGACCTCCAACATCACCTATTGATCAAGTTTGAGCTTGTTGGTCCCCAACCAAGTTGGGTACTAAGAGGTTTGTCACAATAGGCTTGGCTACCCAAATGGTTCTTTGCTTCAAACCACTTTGAGTACCAACAAACTTGGCAACCACATTGCCAACCTTATCCTTCCCAAGAGAATAGACATCATCAATAATAATTGGGTTGGATAAGTTACCACTAGTGCATGAAGAGGCGAGGTGACCTTTCTCGCGACATAGGTAGCAACATCTACTCCTCACTTTCTTCTCACTTGATTTCTCAACTTGAGAAGCATAAGCTTGAGTCTTCTTGAGAAGAGGCCTTTCTCCAACTTGAGGTTTAGCATGAGAATGAACTTGTGGCCTCTTCCCTTGTTGCTTGTCATTAACAGACTTCTTCTTCAATGGGCAAGATCTAACATGATGCCCTTCAATTTTGCACTTGAAGCAAATAATCTTGGCCGAATTCTTGACTTGTTCTTGGCCCTTCTTCTTGATCATGTTGGACTTCTTCTTATTGGAGTTGAATCAAAGTCCACCTTTGTCATTGGGGGATTTTTGCACACTCAAGATATTGTTGAGTGTGGATTTCCCTTCATGACTCTTTTCCAAGTCTTTCTTCAAAGAAGTGACTTGGGCCTTGAGCTCTTTGATTTCCTCTACATGGTTAGTCTCAACACAAGTACTAGAGGAAGTATAAGCTTCATCGTTAGAACAACACGGCAAGGAAAGCAATTCATCACAAGATGTACCAACATTGTGAGTAGATGAATTACAAGGACTAGCACATGGCAATATAGCATTTTGACTAGAAGTAGTGCTAGTATCCACATGAGGCTCACTAGATGTTACCTTAGCAAGCATGGCCTCATGAGCTAATTTTAGCACATTATGGGATACAAGAAGATCATCATGAGAGCTTGTGAGCTTTACATGATTTTCTTCCAACATTCCATAATTGCTAGATAGCAACTCAAGTTGAGCCCGAAGCTCAACATTCTCCTTCAAAATGGATGCTTCACAAGTAATAGAGTTAGTATCCCAAGCATCATCATTAACAACAATAGGAGAGGACACCTTGGCAAGCTCTTTTAAGTAAGAAGCTTCAAGTTGAGCATGAGATTCAGTGAGTTTGATGAGCTCACCCTTGATGACCCTTGAGCCATTTTCGAGGTGCTCAAAATCCTCAAGGAGTCTAGCATGAGCAACTTCAAGCTTGGCATTTTTAGTTTTGAAATCATTGGCCACCTCGAGTGCTCTATCATGAGATTCCTTTATTCTAAATAATTCTATAGCAAAGGTCTCCTCAAGAGATTCGGATGAGGTTTGTTCATGTTCAAGAGCTTGAGATAGCTCCGCGATCTCATTTGCGTAATCACGCTCATGAGCTTCCATTTTCTCAATGGTGACCTCATGCTCCTCTAGATGAGATTCCAACTCCTCAATGTATTTCTTGCCTTCAATGGCAATAGACATGATTTCCATGAAGTTGAAACGAGCAAGTTTATTTTTGTGAAGAGCTTTAAAAATCATTTCCCCCTTAGTTTTTAAGGAGGCAACATTATCATTCTCTTCATCATAATCAACATCATCATCACTCTTGCCATCATCACAAGATATATTGGGATTCAAAGTGGGAGATGTTGGGGAACGTTGCAGAAAACAAAAAATTCCCTAGGGTTTCACCAAGATCCATCTATGAGTTCATCTAGCAACGAGTGATCGGATTGCATCTACATACCTTTGTAGATCGCGAGCGGAAGCGTTCAAGAGAACAGGGATGAGGGAATCGTACTCGACGTGATCCAAATCACCGGAGATCCTAGCGCCGAACGGACGGCACCTCCGCGTTCAACACACGTACGGTCAGCGTGACGTCTCCTCCTTCTTGATCTAGCAAGCGAGAAGGAGAGGTTGATGAAGATCCAGCAGCACGACGGTGTGGTGGTGGATGCAGAAGTCACCGTAGCATGGCTTCGCCGTTCTACTGCAAGAGGGAGAGGTGTAGCAGGGGAGAGGGAGGCGCCAAGAGTCAAGGGTGCGGCTGCCCCTCCCCCCCCCCCCCCTTAATATAGGCTCCCCAAGGGGGGGTTCCGGCCCTAGGAGATGGGATCTCCTAGGGGGGCGGCGGCCAAGGGTGGAGTGGCCCCCAAGGCAAGTGGGGCGCCCTCCCCCACCCACCCTAGGGTTTCCAACCCTAGGCGCAGGGGGTGGGCCAAGGGGGGCGCACCAGCCCACTATGGGCTGGTTCCCCTCCCCACTTCAGCCCATGGGGCCCTCCGGGATGGGTGGCCCCACCCGGTGGACCCCCGGGACCCATCCGGTGGTCCTGGTACAATGCCGGTGACCCCCGAAACTCTCCCGATGGCCGAAACTGCACTTCCTATATACGATTCTTCACCTCCGGACCATTCCGGAACTCCTCGTGACGTCCGGGATCTCATCCGGGACTCCAAACAACTTTCGGGTTACTGCATATTCATATCTCTACAACCCTAGCGTCACCGAACCTTAAGTGTGTAGACCCTACGGGTTCGGGAGACATGTAGACATGACCGAGATGGCTCTCCGGTCAATAACCAACAGCGGGATCTGGATACCCATGTTGGCTCCCACATGCTCCTCGATGATCTCATCGGATGAACCATGATGTCGAGGATTCAAGCAACCCCGTATACAATTCCCTTTTTCAATCGGTACGTTACTTGCCCGAGATTTGATCGTCGGTATCCCAATACCTCGTTCAATCTTGTTACCGGCAAGTCACTTTACTCGTACCGTAATGCATGATCCCGTGACTAGACACTTGGTCACTTTGAGCTCATTATGATGATGCATTACCGAGTGGGCCCAGAGATACCTCTCCGTCATACGGAGTGACAAATCCCAGTCTCGATTCGTGTCAACCCAACAGACACTTTCGGAGATACCCGTAGTATACCTTTATAGTCACCCAGTTACGTTGTGACGTTTGGCACACCCAAAGCACTCCTACGGTATCCGGGAGTTACACGATCTCATGGTCTAAGGAAAAGATACTTGATATTGGAAAAACTCTAGCAAACGAACTATACGATCTTGTGCTATGTTTAGGATTGGGTCTTGTCCATCACATCATTCTCCTAATGATGTGATCTCGTTATCAATGACATCCAATGTCCATAGTCAGGAAACCATGACTATATGTTGATCAACGAGCTAGTCAACTAGATGCTTACTAGGGACATGTTGGTGTCTATGTATTCACACATGTATTACGATTTCCGGATAACACAATTATAGCATGAATAAAAGACAATCATCATGAACAAGGAAATATAATAATAATCCTTTTATTATTGCCTCTAGGGCATATTTCCAACAGTCTCCCACTTGCACTAGAGTCAATAATCTAGTTACATTGTGATGAATCGAACACCCATGGAATTCTGGTGTTGATCATGTTTTGCTCTAGGGAGAGGTTTAGTCAACGGATCTGCGACATTCAGATCCGTATGTACTTTAGAAATATCTATGTCTCAATCTTGAACATTTTCATGAATGGAGTTGAAGCGACGCTTGATGTGCCTGGTCTTCTTGTGAAACCTGGGCTCCTTGGCAAGTGCAATAGCTCCAGTGTTGTCACAGAAGAGTTTGATCGGCCCCGACGCATTGGGTATGACTCCTAGGTCGGTGATGAACTCCTTCACCCAAATTGCTTCATGCGCTGCCTCCGAGGCTGCCATGTACTCCGCTTCACATGTAGATCCCGCCATGATGCTCTGCTTGCAACTGCACCAGCTTACTGCCCCACCATTCAAAATATACACGTATCCGGTTTGTGACTTAGAGTCATCCAGATCTGTGTCGAAGCTAGCATCGACGTAACCCTTTACGACGAGCTCTTCGTCACCTCCATAAACGAGAAACATGTCCTTAGTCCTTTTCAGGTAATTCAGGATATTCTTGACCGTTGTCCAGTGTTCCTTGCCGGAATTACTTTGGTACCTTCCTACCAAACTTACGGCAAGGTTTACATCAGGTCTGGTACACAGCATGGCATACATAATAGACCCTATGGCCGAGTCATAGGGGATGACACTCATCTCTTCTATATCTTCTGCCATAGTCGGACATTGAGCTGAGCTCAATTTCACACCTTGCAACACAGGCAAGAACCCCTTCTTAGACTGATCCATATTGAACTTCTTCAATATCTTATCAAGGTATGTGCTTTGTGAAAGACCTATGAGGCGTCTTGATCTATCTCTATAGATCTTGATGCCTAATATATAAGCAGCTTCTCCAAGGTCCTTCATTGAAAAACTCTTATTCAAGTAGGCCTTAATGCTGTCCAAGAGTTCTATATCATTTCCCATCAAAAGTATGTCATCTACATATAATATGAGAAATGCTACAGAGCTCCCACTCACTTTCTTGTAAACGCAGGCTTCTCCATAAGTCTGCACAAACCCAAACGCTTTGATCATCTCATCAAAGCGAATGTTCCAACTCCGAGATGCTTGCACCAGCCCATAAATCGAGCGTTGGAGCTTGCACACCTTGTCAGCATTCTTAGGATCGACAAAACCTTCCGACTGCATCATATACAATTCTTCCTTAAGGAAACCATTAAGGAATGCCGTTTTGACGTCCATTTGCCATATCTCATAATCATAGAATGCGGCAATTGCTAACATGATTCGGACGGACTTCAGCTTTGCTACGAGTGAGAAAGTCTCATCGTAGTCAACCCCTTGAACATGTCGATAACCCTTAGCGACAAGCCTAGCTTTATAGATGGTCACATTACCATCCGCGTCTGTCTTCTTCTTAAAGATCCACTTATTTTCTATGGCTCACCGATCATCGGGCATGTCAGTCAAAGTCCATACTTCGTTTTCATACATGGATCCTATCTCGGATTTCATGGCTTCCAGCCATTTGTCGGAATCCGGGCCCGCCATCGCTTCTTCATAGTTCGAAGGTTCACCGTTGTCTAACAACATGATTTCCAAGACAGGGTTGTCGTACCACTCTGGTGCGGAACGTGTCCTTGTGGACCTACGAAGTTCAGTAGCAACTTGATCTGAAGTTTCATGATCATCATCGTTAACTTCCTCTCTAGTCGGTGCAGGCACCTCAGGAACATTTTCTTGAGTTGCGCCACTTTCCGGTTCAAGAGTTAATACTTCATCAAGTTCTACTTTCCTCCCACTTACTTCTTTCGATAGAAACTCTTTCTCTAGAAAGGATCCATTCTTGGCAACAAAGATCTTGCCTTCGGATCTGAGGTAGAAGGTATACCCAATAGTTTCTTTAGGGTATCCTATGAAGACGCATTTTTCCGACTTGGGTTCGAGCTTTTCAGGTTGAAGTTTCTTGACATAAGCATCGCATCCCCAAACTTTTAGAAATGACAGCTTAGGTTTCTTCCCAAACCATAATTCATACGGTGTCATCTCAACGGATTTCGACGAAGCCCTATTTAAAGTGAATGCGGCAGTCTCTAAAGCATAGCCCCAAAATGATAGCGGTAAATTGGTAAGAGACATCATAGATCGCACCATATCTAATAGAGTGCGATTACGACGTTCGGACACACCATTACGCTGAGGTGTTCCAGGCGGCGTGAGTTGTGAAACTATTCTACATTTTCTTAAGTGTGTGCCAAATTCATGACTCAAGTATTCTCCCCCACGATCTGATCGCAAGAACTTGATTTTCCTGTCACGTTGATTCTCAACCTCACTCTGAAATTCCTTGAACCTTTCAAAGGTCTCAGACTTGTGTTTCATTAAATAGACATACCCATATCTACTCAAGTCATCAGTGAGGGTGAGAACATAACGATAGGCACCACGAGCTTCAACACTCATTGGACCGCACACATCAGTATGTATGATTTCCAATAAGTTGGTTGCTCGCTCCATTGTTCCTGAGAACGGAGTCTTGGTAATTTTACCCATGAGGCATGGTTCGCACGTGTCAAATGATTCGTAATCAAGAGACTCTAAAAGTCCATCTGCATGGAGCTTCTTCATGCGTTTGACACCTATGTGACCAAGGCGGCAGTGCCACAAGTATGTGGGACTATCATTATCAACTTTACATCTTTTGGTATTCACACTATGAATATGTGTAGCATTACGCTCGAGATTCATTAAGAATAAACCATTCACCATTGGAGCATGACCATAAAACATATCTCTCATATAAATACAACAACCATTATTCTCAGATTTAAATGAGTAGCCATCTCGAATTAAACAAGATCCGGATACAATGTTCATGCTCAGAGCTGGCACTAAATAACAATTATTGAGGTTTAAAACTAATCCCGTAGGTAAATGTAGAGGTAGCGTGCTGACGACAATCACATCGACCTTGGAACCATTCCTGACGCGCATCGTCACCTCGTCCTTCGCCAGTCTCCGCTTATTCCGCAGCTCCTACTTTGAGTTACAAATGTGAGCAACTGCACCGATATCAAATACCCAGGAGCTACTACGAGTACTGGTAAGGTACACATCAATTACATTTATATCACATATACCTTTCGTGATGCCGGCCTTCTTGTCCGCTAAGTATTTGGGGCAGTTCCGCTTCCAGTGACCACTTCCCTTGCAATAAAAACACTCAGTCTCGGGCTTGGGTCCATTCTTTGGCTTCTTCCCGACAGCTTGCTTACCGAGCGCGGCAACTCCCTTGCCGTCCTTCTTGAAGTTCTTCTTACCCTTGCCTTTCCTGAACTTAGTGGTTTTATTCACCATCAACACTTGATGTTCCTTTTGACTTCTACCTCTGCTGATTTCAGCATTGCAAATACTTCAGGAATGGTCTTTTCCATCCCCTGCATATTGAAGTTCATCACAAAGCTCTTGTAGCTCGGTGGAAGCGACTAAAGGATTCTGTCAATGACCGCGTCATCCGGGAGATTAACTCCCAGCTGAGTCAAGCGGTTATGTAACCCAGACATAGTGAGTATGTGCTCACTGACAGAACTGTTTTCCTCCATCTTACAGCTGAAGAACTTGTCAGAGACTTCATATCTCTCGACCCGGGCATGAGCTTGAAAAACCATTTTCAGCTCTTCGAACATCTCATATGCTCCGTGTCTCTCAAAACGCTTTTGGAGCCCCGGTTCTAAGCTGTAAAGCATGCCGCACTGAACGAGGGAGTAATCATCGGAACGTGTCTGCCAAGCGTTCATAACATCTTTTTCTGCAGGGAGAACAGGTGCTTCACCTAGCGGTGCTTGTAGGACATAATCTTTCTTGGCAGCTATGAGGATGATCCTCAGGTTCCGGACCCAGTCCGTATAGTTGCTGCCATCGTCTTTCAGCTTGGTTTTCTCTAGGAACGCATTGAAGTTGAGGACAACATTGGCCATTTGATCTACAAGACATGTTGTACAGGTTTTATACTAAGTTCATGATAATTAAGTTCATATAATCAAATTATTCAATGAACTCCCACTCAGATAAACATCCCTCCAGTCATCTAAGTATAACATGATCCGAGTTAACTAGGCCGTGTCCGATCATCACGTGAGACGGACTAGTCAACGTCGGTGAACATCTTCATGTTGATCGTATCTTCTATACGACTCATGCTCGACCTTTCGGTCTTCTGTGTTCCGAGGCCATGTCTGCACATGCTAGGCTCGTCAAGTCAACCTAAGTGTTTGCATGTGTAAATCTGTCTTACACCCGTTGTATGTGAACGTTGGAATCTATCACACCCGATCATCACGTGGTGCTTCGAAACAACGAACTGTCACAACGGTGCACAGTTAGGGGGAACACTTTCTTGAAATTATTATGAGGGATCATCTTATTTACTATCGTCGTTCTAAGTAAACAAGATGTAAAAAACATGATAAACATCACATGCAATCAAATAATAATAGTGACATGATATGGCCAATATCACATAGCTCCTTTGATCTCCATCTTGGGGCTCCATGATCATCTTGTCACCGGCATGACACCATGGTCTCCATCATCATGATCTCCATCATCGTGTCTCCATGAAGTTGCTTGCCAACTATTACTTCTACTACTATGGCTAACACGTTTAGCAATAAAGTAAAGTAATTTACATGACGTTTCTCAATGACACGCAGGTCATACAAAAAATAAAGACAACTCCTATGGCTCCTGCCGGTTGTCATACTCATCAACATGCAAGTCGTGATTCCTATTACAAGAACATGATCTCATACATCACATATATATCATTCATCATTCATCACAACTTTGGCCATATCACATCACAGAACACTTGCTGCAAAACAAGTTAGACGTCCTCTAATTGTTGTTGCAAGTTTTACGTGGCTGCAATAGGGTTCTAGCAAGAACGTTTTCTTACCTACGTGAAAGCCACAACGTGATTTGTCAACTTCTATTTACCCTTCATAAGGACCCTTTTCATCGAATCCGCTCCAACTAAAGTGGGAGAGACAGACACCCACCAGCCACCTTATGCAACTAGTGCATGTTAGTCGGTGGAACCGGTCTCACGTAAGCGTACGTGTAAGGTTGGTCCGGGCCGCTTCATCCCACAATACCGTTGAAGAAAAATAAGACTAGTAGCGGCAAGAAAGTTGACAACATCTACGCCCACAACAAATTGTGTTCTACTCGTGCAAAGAGAACTACGCATAGACCTAGCTCATGATGCCACTGTTGGGGAACGTTGCACAAAACAAAAATTTTCCTACGGTTTCACCAAGATCCATCTATGAGTTCATCTAGCAACGAGTGAATGGATTGCATCTACATACCTTTGTAGATCGCGAGCGGAAGCGTTCAAGAGAACGGGGATGAGGGAGTCGTACTCGACGTGATCCAAATCACCGGAGATCCTAGCGCCGAACGAACGGCACCTCCGCGTTCAACAAACGTACGGTCAGCGTGACGTCTCCTATTTCTTGATCCAGCAAGCGGGAAGGAGAGGTTGATGAAGATCCAGCAGCACGACAGCGTGGTGGTGGATGCAGAAGTCACCGCAGCAGGGCTTCGCCGTTCTACTGCAAGAGGGAGAGGTGTAGTAGGGGAGAGGGAGGCGCCAAGAGTCAAGGGTGTGGCTGCCCCTCCCTCCCCCCCTCTTTTATATAGGCTCCACAAGGGGGGCGCCGGCCCTATGAGATGGGATCTCCTAGGGGGGCGGCGGCCAAGGGTGGAGTGGCCCCCAAGGCAACTGGGGCGCCCTCCCACCCTAGGGTTTCCAACCCTAGGCGCAAGGGGTGGGCCAAGGGGGGCGCACCAGCCCACTATGGGCTGGTTCCCCTCCCCACTTCAGCCCATGGGGCCCTCCGAGATGGGTGGCCCCACCCGGTGGACCCCCGGGACCCATCCGGTGGTCCCGATACAATGCCGGTGACCCCCGAAACTCTCCGAATGGCCGAAACTGCACTTCCTATATATAATTCTTCACCTCCAGACCATTCCGGAACTCCTCGTGACGTCCGGGATCTCATCCGGGACTCCGAACAACTTTCGGGTTACTGCATATTCATATCTCTACAACCCTAGCGTCACCGAACCATAAGTGTGTAGACCCTACGGGTTCGGGAGACATGTAGACATGACCGAGATGGCTCTCCGGTCAATAACCAACAGCGGGATCTGGATACCCATGTTGGCTCCCACATGCTCCTCGATGATCTCATCGGATGAACCACGATGTCGAGGATTCAAGCAACCCCGTATACAATTCCCTTTGTCAATCGATATGTTACTTGCCCGAGATTCGATCGTCGGTATCCCAATACCTTGTTCAATCTCGTTACCGGCAAGTCACTTTACTCGTACCGTAATGCATGATCCCGTGACAAGACACTTGGTCACTTTGAGCTCATTATGATGATGCATTGCCGAGTGGGCCCAGAGATACCTCTCCGTCATACGGAGTGACAAATCCCAGTCTCGATTCGTGCCAACCCAACAGACACTTTCGGAGATACATGTAATGTACCTTTATAGTCACCCAGTTATGTTGTGACGTTTGGCACACCCAAAGCACTCCTACGGTATCCGGGAGTTACACGATCTCATGGTATAAGGAAAGGATACTTGACATTGGAAAAACTCTAGCAAACGAACTATACGATCTTGTGCTATGTTTAGGATTGGGTCTTGTCCATCACATCATTCTCCTAATGATGTGATCTCGTTATCAATGACATCCAATGTCCATAGTTAGGAAACCATGACTATCTGTTGATCAACGAGCTAGTCAACTAGAGGCTTACTAGGGACATGTTGGTGTCTATGTATTCACACATGTATTACAATTTCCGGATAACACAATTATAGCATGAATAAAAGACAATCATCATGAACAAGGAAATATAATAATAATCCTTTTATTATTGCCTCTGGGGCATATTTCCAACAGGAGATACCTTTGAAGCCTTGGCCATAAGGCAAAATGCAATAGATGATGATGTAGGATCCGTTGAAGCACCATTCAAGACCACATCTTGTTCCATGGGGTGTTGGGTTTCCTCTACATTGTTAGCACAATAATTCGAGGACATATATGCATTTTTATCATAGCAACAAGACATAGTAAACATATCATCATGAGATTTAGTCAAGCAATTTCTACATGATATGCAAGGACTATCAACACAAGCATGTGAAACATTTGGAGTGCTCGAAGTGTTAAAGCCCAAAGAAGGAGCATTGCAATAAGATAGTGATGAAGGATCATCCACAATAAACATACTATCATCATTGCAATGACCAACACTACTCACCATATAATTACCTTGTGGCAAACCACATGTAGGTGAAGTAGAAGAAGTTGAGAAGACTATACGGCCGGATGTGGAGGGAGAACAATCATCCCCACAAAACTTGGACACGCCATATTTATCTTGAAGCTTTGTCCACAACTCATGAGCATCCTGGAACGGCATGAGTTGAAATATAACTACATTGCTCAAAGCATCGAAAAGCACATTAGAAGCTTGAGCATTGAGATAAGAGTTTTTCTCATCCTCTAAAGATAATCTTTGGGGATCCTTTGGAGGAGAAAAACCCATATCTACAATTCGCTCTAAATTTGGGTCCATGACCCTAAAGAGATTAAGCATGCGAATTACCCAAACATCAAAATTTGTGCCATCGCAACTAAGAGTGTCAGAGAATCCTAATCCCCTAGTCGACATCTTTACTCTCTAGGCGGTAAAGCCTAATAAAGAGAGACGAGGCTTTGATACCAATTGAAAGATCGTGGATGTCGCCTAGAGGGGGGTGAATAGGCGTTTTAAAATAATTACGATTTGGGCTTGAACAAATGTGGAATAAACCTAGCGGTTAATTTGTCAAGCACAAAACCTAAAACAACTAGGCTCACCTATGTGCTCCAACAACTTATGCTAAGCAAGATAAGCAACTATGTGATAGCAAGATATATGACAAGAAACAATATGGCTATCACAAAGTAAAGTGCATGAGTAAAGGGGCTTGGGTAAGAGATAACCAAGGCACGCATAGACGACGATATATCCCGAAGTTCACACCCTTGCAGATGCTAATCTCCGTTTGGAGAGGTGTGGAGGCACAATGCTCCCCAAGAAGCCACTAGGGCCACCGTAATCTCCTCACGCCCTCGCACAATGCAAGATGCCGTGATTACACTAAGGGACCGTTGAGGGCGGTCACCGAACCCATACAAATGGCAACCCTTGGGGGTGGTCACCGAACCCGTACACTTTGGCAACCCTTGGGGGCGGTCACCGGTACCCGTCAAATTGCTCGGGGCGATCTCCACAACCTAATTGGAGATCCCGACGCTTGCCCGGAGCTTTACACCACAATGATTGAGCTCCGAACAACACCAACCGTCTAGGGCGCCAAGGCACCCAAGAGGAACAAGCTCTAGGGTGCCCAAACACCCAAAAGTAATAAGCTTATCAAACTTCACTTCCACGTATCACCGTGGAGAACTCAAACTGATGCACCAAATGTAATGGCAAGGGCACACTAAGTGCCCAAGTCCTTCTCTCTCAAATCCCACCGGAGCAACTAATTCTAGGGAGGAAAATGAGAGGAAGAACAAGAAGGAGAACACCAAGAACTCCAAGATCTAGATCCAAGGGGTTCCCCTCACATAGAGGAGAAAGTGATTGGTGGAAATGTGGATCTAGATCTCCTCTCTCTTTCCCCTCAAAAACTAGCAAGAATCCATGGAGGGATTGAGAGTTAGCAAGCTCAAAGAAGGTCAATAATGGGGGCAAAAACGAGCTCAAGAGATGGGGATCCATTGGGGAAGAAGACCCACTTAAATAGGTCCCCACGAATCTGCCTGTTATGTACAGAATAACATAGGAGCGGTACAACCTCTAAGAGCCCCGGTACAACCGATAACAGGCAATAAGCGGTACAACCGGCCCACAACCTCCCAACAACCGCACCACAACAAAGACCAGTCCGGTGGTAGAGCGGTACTGTGGGGACCCCGACTCGTAAGTCGAGATCATCGGATGCACGTGTACAGTGATCCCAGAGATCAATGCTCACTGAACACACAGAAGCTGAATAACAAGAGTCTTACATCCATACATACCGTCTTACACAAATTATGACCATTATGGTCAAGTCTTACATAGATAAAGCCTTAAGGGCTGAACATCAAATGAAACATAAGCAGCGGAAATCTTCGTCGATAAGTAGAACCCATGCCATCTGCCTTAACCCTACAGGCATTCTGACTGGGAAACATCCTAGTTCGCATGCTCGTCTTCAAAGAACTCTTCTTCGAACTCCTGTTCTTCCATGCCTGGCCAATTAAATAACCAGTGGCAAGCCAATGAGTACTTTGAATGTACTCGCAAGCAACCCATGTTTTGGTTCAAGGTACAACAATGCATGATATAGGTAAATTTTGCGGAAAGCTAGTTTTTGAGTGCAATGACATGTTCAACAACTCGTAAGACATGCATCAGGAGAATTCAAGTAACCATGAGGACAGGTTACATATATCAACATAAAAAGAGTGGGCACCAACCCAACTCAATCATGTCAAGTCCTTTGACTTGACCCAATGTAGTGGTATCAACATAAAAAGAGTGGGCACCAACCCAACTCAATCATGTCAAGTCCTTTGACTTGACCCGAGTAGTTCTTCCCACTTATCCAAACACACACTGGTTTTGTAAACATGTGGACGTAGCCCAAGAGCGGTTACCCAACTGTCCTTGACCGTGGACACGGCTATTCGAATAGTTTTACACTCTGCAGAGGTTGCACACTTTACCCACAAGATCCGGGGAACTTCCGTGTCATCCACGACCCGTGGTACCTCAAGTACCCAGGGTAAGCACCCGATCACTATCTTTCCCTAGACGACACTAACATGGAGTCCACTCGACTGGTAGTAACCCCCATGCCCATCATTTCGCAACTTAAAAATTGTGGAGCCTTGCTCCCATATTCATCACATACCACTGGCACGGGGTACCAACGGTGTGTCCGGTGCCCCATAAAGATGTTCTTGGCCGCCCTACCTGGCACGACCCCGTCCCGAGAGAGAGCACCAACTCTCCCCCGTCACTAGTAATGCGGGCTCCAAGCTAGTATCAGCCTAGGTAATCAATAATGCCCTTTCCCATATAAGGGTAGAGTGGTTGTGCATGTAAGGTTGGAATAACGGTCGCAACTTAAATCAATCCGTTTTTAAAAGCAACACACACACACACACACTTGCCTCGGTACACCACTTCGGCATGAAGTGGTTACCCAACTCATCATCTCCCTCGGGCATAAGTGGCACCCGACGGGGTTTTTGAAAAGTCCTTTCAAAATACTTTGCCTCCATCACTATGCGTATACCCGTCCCTTTTTGCGTAGCACTACTTTAGCATCCTATCTATTCCCATCGGCATAACTCTCATAAGGAGGTAGGGTCATGCACAATGCAAGTATCAACAAGGAGGAAATGTAGGCATCCCACCAAAGTGGCTACCCTCTCATCATGATTCCGATGCAACAATAATAAAGTGCTATATGAAATGCATAAAAAGGGTTTCACAGACATGGTCAAAGGGCTGCTTGCCTGGCTCAACAAAGTCTTCTGGGTCTTCAAAGTCTTCTGGTCCAACTCCTTCGTCAGCAACGCAATCTATCATCGCAAAATAATAACGAGAAAAATAAGGCAATAATAAAACAGAAAAACCAAAGTGCTCAGAAAAATGTCAACTTATTTTTGTTAAATACTAGGTTGAAAGCTAAGAAGGGGAAAATTCCTAGTTTTGGATTTGGAGTTGTATAATAGGAGAAATGGATTTTCAGAGAGGAATATAAATGCCCAAATTTGAATTTAAATTTGAACAGTGCAGAAAAGTTTGATGGATATTTATGAAAGTTACACCATTAAATAGGTGGGATTTTTAGAAAAATATGGGAGTTGGAATTATTGCATTTGGATTAATATTTAATCCTGTGGAATTTTTGCAAGTATCCAAAAGAAGAAAAAGGGGAAGGAGCACTGTGCAACTGGGCCAGAAGGGCCACAGTGCAGCAGACCCAGATGGGTTTCAGCCCACGCGAGGCTGCCACGGTGAAGGCGTAAAGGCGAAATACGCCTTCAGCCGACGCAGCGAACCGATGCGCGTGCGTGCGTGTTTAAACCTGACGGGTGGGTCCCACCCGTCAGGGCGTGAGACTGACGGTCAGGGCCCACGACCATCGTCGTCTACCTCTGTACAGGGGCGACGGCGAGCTCGCCGGCGGCGATACAGGGCACGGGAGGGTGCGTGGGTGGAACCGTTGTGCTCAGGGAGGATCCGCCGTTCGGATGGAGGTGGAGTTGGTCACCGAGGTGGCCTGGTTCGCCGGCGACGAGGTTCACGTTGGAGGAGCTTCGGGCATCGACGGCTCCGACCGTTTCTGGCTGCAAAAGAGGCGGGGAAGAAGGGGGAAATGGTCAGGGGCGCTCGGGGGTTCCAAATCGAGGCGGAGGAGGAGCAGGGGAGGCCTGCACCGTGGGATCGACGGTGACCCGAGGCGGCGGAGCGCGAGCCCGATCTCGAGCTCGGGCTCGTCTGGAGAGGGGTGAGTGGTGTAAGGGGGTGTTTAGCGGAGTGAGAGAGCGAGTGGTGAGGAGAGGGGGGCTCGGGGAGGCCTTTAAGTAGGCGAGCCACGGCTCACCGTAGACCCGTGCGCTGGCGAGGTCCTGCTCATTGCCATAGGGCTCAGGACGAGCTGGCGCCGTGTCTGGGGTGTTCCTGGGCGTGGGCTACGCCGAGGGGGAGAAGAGAGGAAGTGGGGAATGCGGCAAAGCGGGTCTCTGCCGCGGCCAGCGACTGGCGCGCTTGGGCGGCGCTCTGTCCGCACGCGAGGAGAGCCGGAGAGGGAGAGAGAGTAGGGGGGCGACAGCGTAGCGTGTTGCGGACGTCGAGGTGACCTCGGGGGACACGAGGGGGAGGCCCTAGGTGGCCGGAGGCGGTTCGAAGGGGACAGCTACAATGCGGGAGCGCACTGTAGCGTGCTCCAGAGCGTGCAAATGGCCGGCATGCCATTTTTTGGCAAGGTGGGCACGGCCAAGCATGTCTAGTAGCTCTAGGGAGGAGTAAAGAAGTAGGGAGGGGAATTGGATGCTCTGGATGGCCACTGGGGTGAGGAGAGAGGAAGAGGAAGAGTGGAAATGGGGCTGTCCAGAGAGAGAAAGTGAGGGTTTCACCCCCGAATAATTGATCTAAGGTCTTGCCATTTCTACTAGAGGTATAACGTGACTAGATTAAGCTCTGGTAAAAAGTTGAGCTCATGAAGAATAGTGGAAGGGGTCAAAACAATGGCTTTTGTAAAATGGCAGAAGGTGTTTGTTGTTGGTTTGGGCAAGAAAATGAACTCCAATAGCCATGATACTCCACAGGGTGAAATGACACATATAATTAGGGCCTTCCACCAATTTGGAGCTCATTTGGGAAAAGTTGCCAATGCAACTTTTGTAAACCCTAGAAATGAGCAGAAATGGACTTGTGTAGATCTAGTTGAGCAAATCACTTCTCCTTGATTCACCACTTGGTTTAGTGGCCTCATTTGGTCATATGCACATGCTCACAAAAGTTGGGGTCAAGGAGAGAAAGTTGGTAGTTCAAACTTGTTCAAATTTGATTCTGGTCAGAGAGGGGTTTGGGGCATTTTGGTGAGCCAAAATGGCTTTAATTGACATGAGTCTTTGCAAGGTGCTCACAATATGCATTTGTGACTTGCTGGATTTTTCTTGGATTTTTATGGAAATATTTCCTGTAGAAATATTTCAAATCCTTGAAATGGGCAGAAATGGTTTTGGGAGGTTTTGTCCAATATTTTGAACATGACCATGTGTTTAAACTCATATATATGGAAAATATATGTCCACTGAGTTTCCCTAAATTTTCTCAAATATTTTTGAAACATTAAAATAATTTTAACCTATTAAAGACCATTTCTGGCCTTAAGAAAAAGCCTTTAAATAAAATAGGAAAATAACTTTTAAAATTATATTTTTGTGGTTTATGGGAGCCCTATACCTAATAGGTTTCAAATATACTTTTTGAAATATTTTTCATACCCCAAATCAGGTACTTGTAGTGCAAACCTCAATCCAGGGGGTTTTGGAAAACTAATTTTTGAAAATACTATTTGGCCAATTATTTTTGTAAGAAAATTCTATTTTGTACTATACACATGGCATGATCATTGGGAAGAAGTTTGGGGCAAGGAGATTAAGTATAGAAGGTGGAGTTGTGTTGACTTTAAAGAGCACTTGAAAAACACAGAGAGAAAAACAACTCCAAATAAAAGCCAAATAATGCAAAAGTATTTGTTGGTCCAAATTTTCATGCTTTATTAATGCAAATTAAGAGTTACAAAATGCAGGGTGTGACAGACCTACCCCCTTACAAGAATCTTGTCCCCGAGATTCCTAAACTAGGCTTTAAAGAGATACGGAAACTCGGATCTAAGGTAATCTTCACGTTCCCAAGTTGCTTCTGCTTCAGTGTGGTTGCTCCACTGGACCTTGAAGTACTTGATAGTGTGGCTTTCGAGTGCATCGCTCAGCCTCATCCAAAATGCAGATGGGCCTCTCACGGTAAGTCAAATCAGGCTGAAGGTCAATGGCTTGGTGATCGACGTCCTTGTAAAGATTAGGCTTGCCTGGGACTTGGAGACACTTCCGGAGTTGTGACACGTGGAATACGTTGTGCACATCGGATAGTTCAGGTGGCAGTTCCAACTGGTAAGCCACTTCTCCTCGTCGGTCCGTGATCTTGAAGGGGCCGATGTATCTTGGTGCGAGTTTTCCTTTGACATGGAAGCGCTGGGTTCCCTTGAGAGGTGTGACCCGGAGATAGACATGGTCTCCAACTCGGAAGGTCATGTCTCTCCGACGAGAGTCAGCGTAGCTCTTCTGCCTTGACTTGGCAGTCTTCAAACGCTCTCTGACAAGCTGGACTTGCTCTTCTGCTTCACGGAGGATATCGGGCTCAAAGACTAGTCCTTCTCCGGTTTCTGACCAATTGAGGGGTGTGCGACACTTGCGCCCATACAACACCTCAAATGGTGCCATCTGGAGGCTTGACTGATAACTGTTGTTGTAGGAGAACTCGGTGAAAGGGAGGCAATCTTCCACCTAGCTCCATATGCTACGATACAGGCTCGAAGCATGTCTTCGAGTATCTGATTCACTCATTCTGTCTGACCACCAGTCTGTGGGTGGAAAGCAGTGCTGAAGGACAACTTGGTCCCCATGGCCTCTTGGAACTTCTTCCAGAATCTTGAGGTAAACTGGGTTCCTCGATCTGACACAATCTCCTTGGGAACACCATGAAGACTTACGATTCTGTTGATGTAGAGGCTGGCTAGTTGGTTTCCCTTGTAAGTCGTTTTGACAGGAATGAAATGGGCTACTTTGGTCAAATGGTCGACTATGACCCAGATGGAGTCATGTCCCTTATTTGACCTGGGTAATCCAGTGATGAAGTCCATTCCAACTTTATCCCATTTCCATTCAGGCACCTTGAGAGGCTGTAACAATCCAGCGGGCCGCTGATGTTCAGCTTTGACCCTTTGGCATACATCACACTTAGCGACGAAAGTGGCTATCTCTGTCTTCATGCCATGCCACCAGAATCTTTCCTTCAGGTCTTGATACATCTTGGTTCCTCCGGGGTGGATGGAATACGGGGTGTCATGAGCTTCTTGCAAGATCAAATTCTTGAGCTCAATCTTGTTGGGTACGCAAATGCGATTCCCAAACCACACGACTCCTTGCTCATCCTCTGAGAATCCTGGGGCCTTGCCTACCTTGATCTTCCTCTTGATGCCTTCAATACTTTCGTGTCCCCTCTGAGCTTCCTTAATATCATCCATCAGGGTAGGCTTGACTTCAAGGTTGGCTAAGAATCCTGGTGCAACCAGTTCCAACCCGAAGCTTTCAAGTTCTTCATACAAGGCGGGTAGCCTTTCCTTAAGCATAGCATTCAAGAAACAAGCCTTCCTGCTTAATGCATCTGCTACCACATTAGCCTTTCCAGGGTGGTATTGAACACTGAGGTCATAATCCTTGATCAACTCTAGCCACCTTCTCTGCCTCATGTTCAATTCCTTCTGAGTGAAAATATACTTCAGACTTTTGTGATCCGTGTATATCTCACACCGCTTCCCTAGGAGGTAATGTCGCCATGTTTTCAGGGCATGAACTACAGCTGCCAACTCAAGGTCATGAGTGGCATAGTTTTCTTCATGAGGCCGTAGTTGCCTTGAAAGGTAAGCTACGACTCTGCCTTCTTGCATCAGAACACCTCCCAGTCCATTTCTTGACGCATCACAATATATCACAAACTCCTTGTGTATATCTGGTGTGGCCAGAACTGGGGCGGTGGTCAATCTCTTCTTCAGCTCCTGGAAGCTTTCTTCACACTTCGGCGTCCATTCAAACTTCTTGTCCTTCTTCAAGAGCTGAGTCATGGGTCGTGCAATGCTTGAGAGTCCTTCAACAAACATGCGGTAATATCCCGCGAGTCCGAGGAAGCTTCTGACTTCCTTCACATTGCTTGGAGATTGCCATTCAGTCACGGCTTCAATCTTAGTGGGATCGACCGACAATCCTTCTTCAGTCAAAACATGACCCAAGAATCCAACTTCGCGCAACCAAAATTCGCACTTGCTGAACTTGGCATACAGTTGGTGCTCTCAAAGCTTGTCTAGGACCATCCTCAAGTGTTGGTCGTGCTCTTCTTCCGTCTTCAAGAAGACAAGAATGTCATCAATGAAACAACGATAAACTTGTCCAAATATTCCATGAAGACCTTATTCATGAGATACATGAAGTAAGCTGGGGCATTGGTCAATCCAAAGGACATGACCGTGCACTCATACAGGCCATATCTGGTTACAAATGCCGTCTTCGGAATATCTTGGGGTCTGATTTTCAGTTGGTAGTACCCAGATCTGAGGTCAATCTTGGAGAACACCTTGGCCCCATTGAGTTGATCAAACAGATCTTCAATCTTGGGAAGTGGATACTTGTTCTTGATTGTAACTTCATTGAGGGAGCGGTAGTCAATGCATAAGCGGATGGTACCATCCTTCTTTGCCACAAACAGAACAGGTGATCCCCAAGGGGAGGCACTAAGGCGGATAAATCCCTTCCTCAACCGCTCTTCCAGTTGCTTCTTCAATTCTGCTAACTCTTCCAATCCCATTCTATAAGGCTTCTTATAGATGGGTCCTGCTCCGGGTATGAGCTCGATGATGAACTCAATGTCTCGGTCAGGAGGCATTCCCGATAGCTCATCAAGAAAGACATCGGGGTATTCGCATACTACCGGCACTTGCTCCAATCCAACTTCTGCAGAGAGTTGACTTGGGTGGCTTGAGCAGAGGAGGGGTTGGAGGCAAATTTAATTTCGACTCCTTGGTCATTGGTTATAGTGACAGTCCAGTTGGCACAATCTAGCAAGCCTTGGTGCTTGATGAGCCAGTTCATTCCTAAGATCACATCCAAGCCCTGTGATCTTAAGATGATGAGGTCTGCTAGGAAGTCTACCCCATTAATGACAATCCCGACTCCTTTACATCCTATCTTGGCTCTCATCTCTGCTCTGGGGGTTTGTACCACCATAGGGTTATTCAGGGGCGTAGGAGTCATGCCACTTTTTAATGCAAACTTTTGGGTGACAAATGAATGCGTGGCTCCAGAATCAAACAAGACAGTTGCAGGTGTTGAGTTGACAAGGAACGTACCCAGCACGACGTCCGGGTCTTCCTGGGCTTCTTCTGCAGTGACATGATTCACACGACCCTTGTCGTGGTTGGGCAGGTTGCGGGGAGCTTGGTTCCTTGGTGACATTCCACGGCCTGGTCCTGGGTTCTGCGCATTGGGGCGCGGGGCGTCGGGCTTCTTGTTGGGGCAATTCTTGGAGTAGTGTCCTGCCTGACCACATTCGAAGCAAGTGACTTGATTGGGGTTGCTGCTCTTGCCGGCATTGTTATTGGGGTTGTTGTAAGCTGGCCTGGGGTTGGAGTACTGCTGAGGTGGATAGTTGGTGCGGGGTGCAGGAGCTCTTGGCTGCTGATAGGTTGGCTTGACCGGGGCTGGCTGCCACGGGCGAGGCTTCTGGTTGCTGGAGCTACCCTTGCTGATCATCTTGCGCTTATGGGTGTCATCCAAAGCACGTCGCTTGTCCTCAAGCATGAGTGCCTTGTTCACCAGATCAGGAAAGGTCGGGCAGTCACACACAACAAGCGAGTACTGCAGAGTCTGGTTAAGGCCTTCCATGAAGCGCTCCCTTTTGGCAGCATCAGTGCTGACGTCTTCAGGGGCATACCTTGAGAGAACACTGAACTTCTGCATGTACTCCTTGACAGTGCTACTACCTTGCTTCAGGGCTCGGAACTCACGCTTCTTGATGGCCATGATTCCGGAGGGAATGTGGGCCTTGCGGAATTCTGCCTTGAAGTCATTCCAAGTGATGTTTCGCTCAACATGCATGGCCTTGAATCCATCCCACCAAGCTCTAGCAGTTCCCCCGAGATAGTGAGCAGCATATGCCACCTTCTCATGGTGCTTAGTGCATCCGACTAGCTCCAGCAGATCCTCAATGGTGCGGACCCAGTCGTCTGCATCCAGGGGTTCGGCAGTCTCGATGAAGGTGGGTGGTGCATGCTTCTTGAACTCCACCAACATGGAACGTCCATTGCCGTTTCCCGCCAGCTGGCGGTTGACAGCTTGAGCAATCATCTGGAGGGCTGCGGTGTTGGCTTGGCGTTCCTCTCGGAAGGCTTGGAGAAGCTGAGCCATGTCCATGCTTGGAGGTGGTGGCAGTGGTGGAGCTTGTCCTTGGGTTTGGTCCTGACTGGCTCCTTCTCCGGCTTCTTGCTGCTGGGTAGAGGTACCAGTACGAGTTACAACATGCATCCTGTTGGAGCGGTCAAGGTCTCATGATTGGGAAAGATGAGGAAAGCAATATAGATGGGATGCCTAGTAAGGGGGTTGGTATGACACTAATTGTTTTCATGCAAGGGCCAAAAGCCCAAACACATACATTAAAATCCAAATGGGTGATGTAGTCGCTTACAAGTTCCCGAAGGAAAGTACGACGTCCATCAAACACATCAAAAGCAATCACAATACTACATGGTTTCATATGAACCATTACAAGGACTCGACTTCGCATAGGGGTACACGACCTATCCTACCATAGGGGTTACTAACGGGCATATCCGGGTTGCGAATGATGCCTAAGTGGTGGAATGCTCGGTCGCGTAGTCTGGATCTTCTGGGTCTTCCCCTCGTCATCGGTGGCCTGACTTCCCTCTTCACTTGAAGGGGTGGGGGAGTGGAGGAGCTCAACACGGTGTTGCTTTGACGGTGGTGCGAAGAGCTTGCGGTATTCCTTTGCACTCATGCGGTGTTGCTGTGGTGGTTCTCCATCCTTTGGGGGTCTTCCGCCTCTGTATGCGATTGCGGGTTTTCCAGGGGGAGCACCTTCCTTCTTGATCCTATCCGTCTTCCCTTGTGCTTGAAGAAGAAGCGCCTTGGTCTCATGAAGTTCCTTTTAGAGTTCCATTGATTCAGAGGCCAAGTGTTGTTCCAAACTATCGGCACAAAGGCTGAAGTAGGTCTAGAATCGGAGTGGAAGTCCTTCTTCTAATGGTGGAGCTGGTGCACTGCTCTCATCCTCACCTTCCTTTCGATTAGGCAAGAAACGGGTTGCCAACTCGTCTGCCATCTCCGGAAGAAGGTCTTGGAGGCGGGTGAGAGCCTTGAGGGTTGCCGTCTCGACGGCAAGAACTAGTGTTGCCATCTGGGGTCCCTCGAAAAACCAGCTTGTTGGAGAGTCATTGGCCTTCACGATCACTTCCACATGATACTCCATCTTGGTGTCATTGATCCAATGCTCATGGTAGGTGAAAATGGGGGCTCGGTGGTACTGGCACTTCTTGAGGCTATCCTTGAGAAGCACGGGAAATCCTGTGGTCAGGAACTCTTCAGGTACGGTAGTCATCTACAAAGGTTGAATGGGAGAGGTCAATAAGGGAAACATATCTTGGGTTGGGTAAGCTTTAGTAAAGAAGAGAAGTTTAGATGGTCTCAAGCTAACTAACGCCCATGCTAACTAAGGCTTCCTACAGTCAAGATGGCTCTGATACCAGCTCTGTGGGGACCCCGACTCATAAGTCGAGATCACCGAATGCACGTGTATAGTGATCCCAGAGATCAATGCTCACTGAACACACAGAAGCTGAATAACAAGAGTCTTACATCCATACATACCGTCTTACACAAATTATGACCATTATGGTCAAGTCTTACATAGATAAAGCCTTAAGGGCTGAACATCAAATGAAACATAAGCAGCGGAAATCTTTGTCGATAAGTAGAACCCATGCCATCTGCCTTAACCCTACAGGCATTCTGACTGGGAAACGTCCTAGTTCGCATGCTCGTCTTCAAAGAACTCTTCTTCGAACTCATGTTCTTCCATGCCTGGCCAATTAAATAACCAGTGGCAAGCCAATGAGTACTTTGAATGTACTCGCAAGCAACCCATGTTTTGGTTCAAGGTACAACAATGCATGATATAGGTAAATTTTGCGGAAAGCTAGTTTTTGAGTGCAATGACATGTTCAACAACTCGTAAGACATGCATCAGGAGAATTCAAGTAACCACGAGGACAGGTTACAGATATCAACATAAAAAGATTGGGCACCAACCCAACTCAATCATGTCAAGTCCTTTGACTTGACCCAATGTAGTGGTATCAACATAAAAAGAGTGGGCACCAACCCAACTCAATCATGTCAAGTCCTTTGACTTGACCCGAGTAGTTCTTCCCACTTATTCAAACACACACTGGTTTGTAAACATGTGGACGTAGCCCAAGAGCGGTTACCCAACTGTCCTTGACCGTGGATACGGCTATTCGAATAGTTTTACACTCTGCAGAGGTTGCACACTTTACCCACAAGATCCGGGGAAGTTCCGTGTCATCCACGACCCGCGGTACCTCAAGTACCCGGGGTAAGCACCCGATCACTATCTTTCCCTAGACGACACTAACATGGAGTCCACTCGATTGGTAGTAACCCCCGTGCCCATCATTTCACAACTTAAAAATTGTGGAGCCTTGCTCCCATATTCATCACATACCACTGGCACGGGGTACCAACGGTGTGGCCGGTGCCCCATAAAGATGTTCTTGGCCGCCCTACCTGGCACGACCCCGTCCCGAGAGAGAGCACCAACTCTCCCCCGTCACTAGTAATGCGGGCTCCAAGCTAGTATCAGCCTAGGTAATCAATAATGCCCTTTCCCATATAAGGGTAGAGTGGTTGTGCATGTAAGGTTGGAATAACGGTCGCAACTTAAATCAATCCGTTTTTAAAAGCAACACACACACACACACATGCCTCGGTACACCACTTCGGCATGAAGTGGTTACCCAACTCATCATCTCCCTCGGGCATAAGTGGCACCCGACGGGGTTTTCGAAAAGTCCTTTCAAAATACTTTGCCTCCATCACTATGCGTATACCCGTCCCTTTTTGCGTAGCCTACTTTAGCATCCTATCTATTCCCACCGGCATAACCCTCATAAGGAGGTAGGGTCATGCACAATGCAAGTATCAACAAGGAGGAAATGTAGGCATCCCACCAAAGTGGCTACCCTCTCATCATGATTCCGATGCAACAATAATAAAGTGCTATATGAAATGCATAAAAAGGGTTTCATAGACATGGTCAACGGGCTGCTTGCCTGGCTCAACAAAGTCTTTTGGGTCTTCAAAGTCTTCTGGTCCAACTCCTTCGTCAGCAACGCAATCTATCGTCGCAAAATAATAACGAGAAAAATAAGGCAATAATAAAACAGAAAAACCAAAGTGCTCAGAAAAATGTCAACTTATTTTTGTTAAATACTAGGTTGAAAGCTAAGAAGGGGAAAATTCCTAGTTTTGGATTTGGAGTTGTATAATAGGAGAAATGGATTTTCAGAGAGGAATATAAATGCCCAAATTTGAATTTAAATTTGAACAGTGCAGAAAAGTTTGATGGATATTTATGAAAGTTACACCATTAAATATGTGGGATTTTTAGAAAAATATGGGAGTTGGAATTATTGCATTTGGATTAATATTTAATCCTGTGGAATTTTTGCAAGTATCCAAAAGAAGAAAAAGGGGAAGGAGCACTGTGCAACTGGGCCAGAAGGGCCACAGTGCAGCAGGCCCAGATGGGTTTCAGCCCACGCGAGGCTGCCACGGCGAAGGCGTAAAGGCGAAATACGCCTTCAGCTGACGCAGCGAACCGATGCGCGTGCGTGCGTGTTTAAACCTGACGGGTGGGTCCCACCCGTCAGGGCGTGAGACTGACGGTCAGGGCCCATGGCCATCGTCATCTACCTCTGTACAGGGGCGACGGCAAGCTCGCCGGCGGCGATACAGGGCACGGGAGGGTGCGTGGGTTGTACCGTTGTGCTCAGGGAGGATCCGCTGTTCGGATGGAGGTGGAGTTGGTCGCCGGGGTGGCCTGATTCACCGGCGACGAGGTTCACGGCGGAGGAGCTTCGGGCATCGATGGCTCCGACCGTTTCCGGCTGCAAAAGAGGCGGGGAAGAAGGGGGAAATGGTCAGGGGCGCTCGGGGGTTCCAAATCGAGGCGGAGGAGGAGCAAGGGAGGCCTGTACCGTGGGATCGACGGCGACCCGAG
>NC_057806.1:628053682-628073556 GCF_018294505.1 Triticum aestivum
ACCATTATTCTACCCAATCAAAGCATGCCAATCTAGCCAGTCCGTTGATCCCGTAAAAAGGAGCCCGTGCATGTGGCGTTGCTCAAATATCTATAGTTGCTCGCCGGTGTAGAAGAAAGACGAAAGAAACTATAACCTGGGACTATTTCAAATGGACACGCATGCATTGCTTCGTTTGTCCTCATCTCGTTGTTCTCAACGAAATCCTCAAATGCCAAACGCAAATCTGGTTGGTGTCAATCAACTCGAGTCATTATAGGCCCGGAAGCGACGTTTTGGAGCTCTGGTGATCGTCTCGTTTTCTTGGGCACGTCGGCGTACATACATACGTGAGGTGACCTCGCTCGATCGACCAATCTCTCATCTCATCCTCTCCCCGTAAGCACACAAAATCAACCCCCAGAAGAGCAAAGTCAGATTTCGGTCCATGTTGAGAATCTCGAATGCACGTAGTTATCATCTCGAGTTCAAGTGGACGTTGATGCTACGTACTTCTCCACGATATCTCATTCTGTGATGCTATCGTGTGCATTTTTTTTTTTTGAAAAGGTTGCTATCGTGTGCATGTGCCTTGACCTTAGTCGACGACGGAGACGAAGTTAGTCCTTAATAGATTTCGGTTCTTAACTTGGCCGCCGTGTAGTGGTATATAATTAAGCGAAATGGGAGGAATTGCACTCAAACGACTGAGACGGTGACACCACATTACGTATGGGATTAACTTACCTTCTCCTCTTTGACATCCGTCTCTGTATGCACTTTTGCGAAGGGGTCGTCGGTCATATAGCTCGTGGCGCGGCGTGCTACAAGATACCCTATCTAAACTCCAAATCCAAATTCACACATGAGGTGCATGCACATGCGATCAAAACGGAGAATGCGATGTGCACCAAGTCCAACCGGATTGAACCCAAGAGCTAACCTTAGAACTACGTACATTCGAATATACGTGCGGATCGACGACATAGATGAAAGCTAATATCACACCGCGTATTGCCAAGTTGCTTGCCATTGTCACCATCAAAGAGTCAAGGCACTGATCACAGCTTCTAGAGGAAAGGAAAGAAGAGAGAAAATCTATGAGTTTTTCTTTTTTGCGAGTAGAGAAAATCTACGAGG
The DNA here is from genome assembly GCF_018294505.1 of Triticum aestivum. Classification (NCBI taxonomy): domain Eukaryota; kingdom Viridiplantae; phylum Streptophyta; class Magnoliopsida; order Poales; family Poaceae; genus Triticum; species Triticum aestivum. The sequence goes on from NC_057806.1 coordinate 628,054,802, forward strand.
TGACCCTAATAACTAGGCTCCAAAGAACAAATTTCTACGAAGAAGAAAGACGAAAGAAACTATATATAACCAGGTGAGACGTGAGAGCCTGAGACTTATCTCAAATGGACGCTCATGCATCATTTCATTTGTCCCGTTTGGTTGTCCTCATCCAAATTCTGATATTCCGGCGCATAGCATCAAGTGACTCGAGTCATTTAAGGCAGGAGAGCTAAGTTGTGGACTTTTTGACGTGCGTTTCGTCTTATTGGCAGGGCAGGTCGACCTGAGACGTGACCTCGACCAATCTCTCCTGATCTTCGAGTCCCATCGCGCACACCACACAACACATAGTCAGGTTTGGGTCCATCCATGTCGAGTGAGATTCTTCGTGCGTGTACGTACTTCCTCCGTTCCGAATTACTCGTCGCAGAAATGGATGTATCAAGATGTATTTTAGTTCTAGATACATCTATTTCTGCGACGAGTAATTCGAAACGTAGGAAGTACTTGTCATCCAAAGTCCAGATAGATGTTGCCGCTAGCTAGTTCAATGTAGTATGATCATGATATCTCATTCTTTTTGTAGGTGCCTTGGTCTTGGGCATCGATTTTCGTGCGCACTTTTGCACTAGAAAGGAGTCGTCAAGTCCAACCACAAAGGAAGAAAAGAAAAAGGTGATTGATATTTGGGCTCAAGAAAATCTTGCCGAAACCAAGAGAGAATAGATGGTTGCGTACGTCGCTCTCATGTACGAAAACGTCGTCGTTACTGACTGTAATCTTCAGAAAAGAGAGCCCCGCTGAATGTGAACACCACTTTTTGGTTTCTGAGGCATACACGCTGAAAGGGAGTTGCATTTCAGCGTGGCAAGCACGAGTAGGACGGAAGCTAGCTGGGCGACGGGAGAAGAGAGAGGCGCCGCACGACCACCAGGGATCGAAAGAAGAGAAGATTCCGTCTGGATCCGTTTGTACACATACATGCGGATTGTGGATGGGACTAGTCTCTCCAGCTGATGGCGAACAAATCTTGGCAGGCCAGCAGCCTCACTCTCACTTTACATGATGCGGTGCCTGATTGCAGACCTAGCACAGATCAAATCAAAGATGGCACTGGCAGGCAGGCGTCACCAGCTGAAATGACAGGCTCCTTCCCTGACAGAAACAGAGTAGTACACCTCTTGTGGATCTAGAGGCACGACACAAATGTCTACAACTAATTTAAAGGTGACCACTGTTGATTGAAAACAAAAACACAATCAGGCCGCGTTTGTGTCATGGGCAGGAAGGAAGCTACGTAGTGCCGTAGCCCGTAGTGGCAGCCTCGGGGATGGCGGACGTTGAAGGCAAGGCCGGGCGGCGCGCTTGCCTGACACCGACACGACGTGATTTGATTTGGCGAGCTGGGCGCCGCTTCGTCCTTCCGTCTCGTCAACCTCGAGCCCATGGCCGCGCAGCCCGGACGGAGTTGAATGCCCAGGGAGGGGAAAGCAATGCGGCCGCCGTCGGTATGGGCATGGGCTGGTGAGGAGAGGAGTGTCCTTGAGATGCAGAGGAGGAGCCATCATTGCCGGCCGGCGACCCCGTTCCCAGATCCACCAAGGAAGCGAGATGCCGCCGCAAGGAGGCGAGAGCGAATGGTCGCATGATCGAATTAGATTGATCGGTCCAAAGACTCCGAACAGTGAGTCACCAGAAACAACATCAGTGCAGTGCAGTGCAGCAGTCAAAGCAGGGCGGTCCCTGTCTCAGACAAATACTACGTTCAGACTTAGGCTTAGCACACTGGCACTGGCCATATCACATCGATCAGGAATGAGGTAGACGTGATGCGCCGGCGGCGACAGGTCTCGGAAGCTCTACATACTAGGAGAACCAAACCCTTGAATTATTTCCGTTTACCGTGGCTGTTTTTCTTTTGTGATGACAAGCGTTCCTGATTTTCTGCACCGACCCACGACCATAGCAATTGAACACTGCTTTATGGGAATTGATTTGTGTTTCTCCTGTCAGGATGATCTGATTTGCAGTGCTAGCTTTTAGCAAATCAGTACTACCGAGGTTGAGTCTTGCGAATATTGTTGCATTATATAAGAGTTTTTCTAATTCTCAGAGAATATCCAATAGTACCTTTAATAATAGTACAATAGGCTTTCTAAATAATTTGTTCATCGTGTTTGGCCTCGTTAAACAAGTTTGGAAAAACAGACAAATGTTCTTCATCATGTTCAAACTTTTGTTCGGAGACTTGCTTACTAGTAAATCTTTGGCCGTTGCTTCTAGAGTCCATTGGAGAATTTATTCATACCATCTTTCCTCAAGCACCCGAGTCTTGTGTAGTTGATTATTCCCTCTGTATTCTGTGGCACATTTCAAAAGCTAGAACGATGAGAACTGAAGGCGCGGGAGTTCGCAGCCAGCCCACCAGGGTTCAAGTCTCGGCTTGAGCATTTGGTGTTCACGGAGTTTTCTTGTGTAAAAAAATGCCAAGAGGCGGCTAGTGTAGCCCGGGTTGGTCTCGTTTTTTTTGAAAGCTAGAACGATCCAAGGTGACACTGCTAATGCTGCTTATCGCTCTCACGCTCTGGCCTAATGTTTTGCAGGTACCATCGCTGTTTAATGGAGCAGATCGACACTGACGGTGAACAGCAATTTGCTTCATCCTCTTCTCTTTCTCAGTCTCATGCTACAGGTCTTGGAATTTACAGTACATTTGTGACAACACGCCGTACATCTCTGCATGTATGAAAGTGCAAGTAGCTGATGCAGAAGCTCATGCTTGACGTCTACATATGCCGTTGAATGCAACCATGTCTTTGATCAGAGAGGTTCCTCGTGCCACTAGTGCAGATTCCATGACATATCTAGAGATTGAAATAAACAAGGGGGGTCTCCCCCAGCTCACCATCGTCACAACAGTATAAACCGACGATGTATCTAGGGATCCTACGCTCCATTTTCCGCGCTACACATGCAGACGGACACCAGGGCGATCGACGAGATGACCACACCTGTCCTCTTGTGTTTGATTTTCTCTTCTCCGAGCACTTCACACTGGTGCGATGTACTGCTCACTAGCCCGCCGTGTCCACACACGGAAAGCAGTGACCAGAAAGAGACAACACCAGCGCAGCAGCAGTAGCAGTCAAAGCAGGACGGTCCCTGTCCTCTGACCCAACACTCGGATCTCGCTTCGATTGCTCAGACCTCAGAGAGGCGAATGGTCACACTCGCCGCCGTTGGTGACCCGACTCTGACTGCATCACCACACACCACACAGATCTCGCTCGCCCAGAAAAATGTCACTTTCAGGCTTGGCAAACTGGGCATCCGTCGGATCATGAGGTAAAGCTGATGTGCCGGCGACGTCAGCTCTCCACAACTCTATATACATACAATCGATGCTCCACGGAAACACATCAAAAACTGACAATTGTTGTAAAATTTATTTATTCCAGTTCTTCACCCATTCCTTCCAGTCTTTGCTGCACATCAAATCACTATTTTGACATGCACACAACTTCTGCTGCTGCATAATTCTGAGGTTCAGTACACAGTTACCTTCTTTTTCTCGCTTATAATCTGCTACATTGGAATGCCTGACACGACCGCGGTGTATCGACCAACCACTGTCTTGAGGACCTCAAAGTATCCTGGAACTTGGAAGTGACAAGTAGAACCAACGCAAGCATCACCATAATCCAAACATTCTGGTTACTCTAATCTGGCACCTCTTCATTTACCATTTGAAATTTACCGCCTCCCCCGGTAATCTCATGCCATTACGTAACATCACCATCTAGCAGCAGGAGCCACCGCTCAGGTCACGTACAACATGATGTTTCTGCTGTTGCAGATTCTGTCACGCATTTTGTAACAACAACAACAACAACAAGGCTGCCATCACTTCAACAATAAGGTCAATCTAACTTTGAGGAAAAATTAAATAAAAAGGGCATAAGAAAATCTACAACAATCTGCTCTGTTACTCTAAGCCCTCGGCATTCACAATAAAGTAAACCCATCTACAGTATCGGCAAAAGTAGCATTTGAAACCAGACGTGCAGACAAATGTTACCTTAACATGACCGCGACGTCAGGTCATCAAGTAAAGGTGGTGTGCCCGAGACGTCAGGTCTCTGAATATATATGATCGATACTCCAGAGAAATAGAAACTATAGCTGAGGTGACAGTGCAACTGCTTATCATCTTCAGGACACAAGAAAGATTGCAGTTACTTATTCCATGCTCTCAAGCAACATTCCTTTCAGTTTGTGCTGCAGATCAAATCACAAGTCTGACATGCCCACTACCGCATGTTGTGAACAAGATCATTAAAAATAGACACACGATCATATATCACAAATAATTGCATCACTTAGTGCTATGCAGTAGCTACTGCCATGCAGCGACAACCAGGCAATTTAATGTTGGCCCATAGTAACATGAACAATAGTGTGGTATAACAATTTTTCCATGAAATTCTCTTATTCCAATGTTGGCATAAAGGTAAAAATGCCACACACAATAGACCTCTCGAGTATAGTATGGCGGATTTAAATCTCCATAGCTTTGGAGCATAGGTGTGGAATAGCTCCAAGGTGCAGGTCGGAACTTCTGCGTACAATTAACCCAAATTTCTTGGACATGTCCACCGACTCCGAAATGGCCCCATCAGGAAGCATCCAGTCAAAGTGATAGAGAAAGTTAGCCAATGCCATCTCTAAAACTGATGAGGCGAATGTTATCCCAGGACAAAGGCGTTGCCCGAACCCGAACGGAGTGAATTCGAAGCATGACCCATTATAATCCATGTTATTGTTTTCAAACCTCTCTGGATTAAACTCTTCAGGCTTGTTCCAGTGTTGAGGATCCCTGGAAATTGCGAAGGCATTAATGTATACATTGGTACCTTTAAGTATATCATAACCCATAATTTTGCAGTCCTCTCCATTCTTGCGGTTGAGTAGCAGGTGTATGCAATCTTAATGTTTCCTTGATGACCATCCGCATGTAGTGGAGTTCTGCAAGGTCGCTACTGACAATGATAGCTTGGTCTAGACCTAGTACCCCACGGACCTCTAATTGTGCCTTAGCCATGGCTACTGGATGATTGATGAGTTCCGACATAGCCCACTCAAAAGTGGTTGAAGTGGTATCAGTAGCGCCTCCAAAAATGTCCTGGATTGGAAATTTTTTTTTAGAAAAGGAGGAGGACCCCCGGCCTCTGCATCTGGGCGATGCATATGGCCACTTTATTAATTATTCTCACAAGACCTTATAAAGTCATACAACAGTAAGACTAAAGCCACCGTTTAAGCAACAACTGTCACTACTCCTATCCAATTGATGAAGGGGCGCTGATAGTCTGGGCCTAATACCAAACAGACAGCGTAGCCAAACCTAAACATCTAAGACCTGAGGTCCCAACCAGGACGCCTGTCGGGTATGGGGCACCTACCAGTCCGGCGCACTCCTCAATCAGGACGCCTGCCGGGTATGAGGCCGCCGCAGCCACCTGCCACCAATCCATCTTCAGTACTGTACTGCTGCACCACCTTGCCCGGCCTCTCTGCCATCGACGCCACCACGACGTCTGATAACGTCACCCTCCTGCGCGAGTCCCTCGCCACACATCAGGCGCCGAGTCTCCACTGCGCCACGCCGCCGAGAAACGCCACCATTAGTGTGCAGGATGAATCACCGCTCCACCAATTATTCCGTTCACTGGTCCCTCGATCCCGTGTACACCTCCAAAAATGACGCCACAAGAGGGAAACGACACAATAATGCCACCGTCTTCCGATCTACTGATCTAGGGTTTCCCCCAGAGGTAGCAGATAGTGGCCTGAAACTTCTCAACAGCGATGCCTTCAACAAGGGATCGACACCGAATAGTGCCACCATTGTCGGCCTCGACAGCAGCTGCGAGCAGGTCTTCACCCAGATCTGTTCCAATGGCCTCCATCAAGCGTCTTGTGCACGGATCGTCCACCATCACGGCCGCCGCGTCGCCCGTCGCGAGTCCACAGCCACCGACACATCCTCCGCCGTCCGGGGTCGCCGCCCCGGGATCCATCCCTCGTTGGCCGCTGGAACGAAGCCACCGAGCCCCATCGAGGGCGGCCAACGGGGGCGGAGAAGCTAGATCCGGCCAAGCGCGGCCAGGATCCGACCTCTCCCCGCGCTGAAGCCAAGGTTGCGCCCGCAGGGCCAGGTCCGAGCCGGATCCGCGCCTGCGCCAGCCCCGATCCGCCGCCATGCCATGGTCTTGCACCGTGCAGCCACCACGGCCTGGACGCCCGCCCGCACCGCACGGCCGAGAGCCCCGCCGCCGCCACGCCCCGCACCAGCGTCACGCCGCCGCCGCGCCACCGCATCTCGCGCTGCCGCCACACACCGGGAGGGGAAGAGAACCCCGCCGCTGCCGACGCCCACGGGCTTCGCCCTGCGGCGCCCTTCGGCGGCGGCAGGGGAAGGGAGGTTGGAGGAGGCGGCCGCGGAGTTGAGTCTAGGGTTCGCCCGACGCCGCTCGCGAGGGCAACGCGGGGCGTGCGGGCTCTTCCCCTCCTGGATTGGACATAGACAATCATTATTTCGAAGAAATGCTATCCAATACAGAGCTATTAGTTCTATATTGGATATTAAAGTTTAAATAGTCTATTCCATGCTTGCTGACGGAGATTTATAATTGATCGAGTATTCTAGGATTTTGCACACACACAGAAGGTCAATTACTTCTACTTTATGAACAGGAAGAGCCCCCCTGCCCTCCTGTAGAGGTAAGTACAAAAAATGTGTGTCAGACATATAGTATTAACCATAGTTTAAAAAAGCCGGACCGCGGTGAATCATTCAGGCGACTGATATAATTCACTGATTCGGTGGTCGGACCGCCGGCTCACCTGGTTTGTTGGCGACAAAAACCATTCTTTTTAACTAAAATTTAAGGAATTTCCGGAATTTTTTTGCCGCATAATGTATATATAGTGTATACTTGATACTTCAAAATAATCCAAAACCAGGTCAGTGCAAGTGGTATTGTGCCTCGCCATGGTGTACTGATTTTCTCCTGTTTTTCTGTTTTCGACCGGTGCCTCTAAACTATGATATTTACTGATTTAGATTTTAGAAATGATATCTAACACACTTATCTAGAAAAAAGTTCAACCATGAGTATCTTTTTGTTTTGTGAGGGACCAAGCTATGATGCTAACTTTAGAAAGTCCAAAGTGAGGCCGAGCTACATCTAGCTCGGTTAAAAAAAATTGAATCTGCATTTATATGTTTTAAAAAAATTGAAAAATATTCTCTGGTGTAGATAATATCGAGATCTACCTTTGTGAAAAAAATCAATCACAAATTCGTCGTATTTTGGACTGGGGCAAAAAGACAATTTGCAGATCTGGATCGGTGAACAGTGTACAGTCTAAAAAATTCAAAATTTTGCGAGATTTGTCATTTTTGTGTAGCCTAGAATAATACTCCCCCGTCTGGAAATACTTGTCAAAGGAATGGATGTATCTAGACGTATCTTAGTTTTAGATACATACATTTCTATGCATTTCTCCGACAAGTATTTTAGGACGGAGGGAGTACGAATTTTGACTTGAAAATTTACAGACGGGTAGATCTCGACTTTAGCTATATCTAGGATTGTTTTCGAATTTTTCGAAACACAAAAATGCAAATAAAATAAAATTATAAACAGAGCTACATGTGTAAGTCGGCCTCCAAAACACCGCTCTCGCTAACTTTTCTTTATATTAGTAGACATGATCAGATGCATGATTCTGCCCAGACGTACAGATTTCTTGATAAAGATGTGTCTTAAGTCGTAACCAAGCACATGCATGAGATGGCAATAGAAAGGAAAATATATACTCACAAACAAGACGGTGGTTATCATCTCTGTGGTTAGAGGGGATTCCAGCGAGTCCTCCTCCTGGCATGTGAGCAGCACGTCTAGCAGCCCACAAAGTTTTTTTGTAGCTCAGACTACATGAAACCTCTTATCCTCAACTCTCCAGCCTTGTTTTGAGATCCGTACTCTCCAACTAGCAGCCCTTCGTCGCCGTTACTGGCAGCTCGCACCGCCTTGCACTCGACGAGGATATCGGTGATGATGCGCTGCATGAGGTCGAGGCTGCTCTTCATGCGGCGCTCCTCGCTGCTCAGCCACCGCACGAGCCTCGAGGACGGGAAGAGGTCGACGAGGGAGAAGCCTCCAAGAAGGTTCATGACCTGGTGAGACGTGTGGATGTAATCCTCCCGCTGGCTGAACTTGCCGCCGAAGACCGCCCGTGCCACGACGTCGTTGCTCAGCGCCACCACCTTCTGGCTGACGTTGACGGTGGCGCCAGGTGATGCCGCCATGGAGCGGAGGAGGCTGCCCATCTCCTCGGACCTGACACTCTCCATGCGCCTGACCTGCTTGGAACTGAGGAGCTCCGTGGCGCACACCTTGCGCATTCGGCGCCAGTGGTCGCCGTAGGGGGCGAAGCTGATGCCCATGCCACCATAGCCGACGATGTCCTGCATCCCGGTGGTCCGCCGGTTCGCGAACAGGAGGTCGCTGGCCTTCATCATCTGCCTCACCGCCTCCGCGCTGGAAACCACCACGGTGGGGACCTCGCCTAGCTGGAGGTACATCATGGGCCCGTGCCAGCGACACAGCTCTGTCATGGTGCGGTGCGGGAGGACGCTGACGACGTGGTGGAGGCTGCCGATGATCGGGAGTCTCCATGGCCCTGGAGGCAGCCGCTGCTTCTTACCGCCGGAGAGCTTGAAAAACCAAAGGGCCAGTAGCGTGGATAGTGCTATCAAACTTAAGGTCAACCACCCCTCCATGATATGATTTGCAAGTGAGCACTTCGCTCCTCCTGTCCATCAGCTAATAATGGCCAACCAGCCATGCCAAATTCTAGTTTGCATCCTGTGCCTGGCAGAAGAGTAAAAAAAAAGACGTATATTGTTCAACTCGTGCAGTTTGCATCTGGATCTACATATCAACTATTACTACCAATTGCCCGTATACTTTAAGACATTGGGACTCGTAGTCAAGGCTCGTTGATAGTAGTAATTTGAGACGCTTGAGATGTATTCAGCCAGCCAGTCCCACACTCCAACAAGAAGAGGCCTTTCACTTAGTACAGATATACGCGCTAGTTGGGCTTGTATATTGAGTAGGTGCGATGCTGAGATGTGTAATTTTATACTCCCTCCTGTCCTTTTTAGTTCGCATATAAGATTTGTCTCAAGTCAAACCTCGTAAAGTTTGACCAACTTTATAAAAAAATATACGTACATCCATAATGTGAATTCATTATCATCAGATGTGTCTTGACTTAAATTTTCATATTGTATAACTTTAGCATTGTAGATGCTGATATTTTTTTCATATAAATATGGTCAAACTTTACGAAGTTTGACTTCAGACAATTCTTATATGTAGAGTAAAAAGGACCGGAGGGAGTACTTAGTAGGTGGAGGGCCTCCTCCTCGAGCATCGTAAGATTTTGGGTTTAATTTTGCACATACACTGGATCAATTAGTTCTACTACTTTATGAATTGGAAGAGCATCAGTAAAGGTAAGGTAAGTGCAAACAAATGTGGTCCAAACATTAAAAGATTTAGAGCAAACACTAACCCGATGGGGAGCCGCTGCTGGTGCGGCTCATGCATGCAGGAGCGTGTTGTGTGCACGCAAATGCTGGCGCTTCGTCCGCCGGCGCGACGCTGCGCTCCAGTTCAAGCTCATCCCTATGCACGGCATGGAGGAGGTGACTGTAACGTCCCAAGACCGGAGCTTCAGATGCTTTTTAGGGTTTACGGGTTTTTCGTCATGTGAGTTGTTGGTTTATTGCATTCAGCTTTGCATCATGTGCATTGCATCATGTCATCATGCCATCATGTTATTTATTTTTTCTTAACTCAACTAAATAAATGGCATGGATCTTTGATCCATTTAAACCGATAGTGAATTCTTTTTATAACATATCTTCCCAATATTTTAGGGAGCTATATTAAATATTCTATTAATTTGAAATCATCAAAACACACTTGCAGATTAATTCCCCGTGCCTTTGTCCCATGCATCATCTCCTTCTCTTTTCCTTCTATTTCCTTTCTTTTGCAAGTGCCATTTTCCCCTTCTCTATTAATGTTCATTCTTTTTAGATAAATTCTCAACCATGCCTGCAACCTCTCAGTCAAATTTCAGATCCTTTGGAGTTATTTTGGTTAGGTTCAAAAATGCCTCAAGTTTGAATCATATTTAAACTTGTTTTATTTTTTTCTACCTCTAAAAATATCCAAGACAATTTAGCAAATAGAGTATAGTTCCTGAAGATTGAGGATATTTTTATATCTGAAAAACTCCTCTTCTAGCCCCCTGTCCTTTTTCTTTTATTGTTACTGTTTATCTAAATAAACATGAAGTAAATGATAAAAGAAAAGGTTTTCCTGGGCCTCCCTAGGCCAACTTCCGCTCCCGCCCACCTAAGGCCATCCCGTCCCGCAGGCCGGCCCATCCTCCCCCCCAGCCCACCTAACCTAACCAAAACCTAGCCCGAGCCCCCCGTGCACCCCCTCCTCTTGGTCTCCCTCGCGCCGCCAGGAGACAGCGAGCGTGCTGCCTCGCTCGATCCCCTCTTCCCCTCCCTCTTCCTCTCGCTCACAGGGAGAGAGCAGCAGAGCCAGTGCTGCGCCTCCCTACGTTTCTCCTGATGCCGAGCTCCACCACGGGCCTTGACGTCGGCGACCGGCGTCGTCCCATCCGCGCCTCCTCCTCCCTCCGCTTGGCCACGACGCCCCGCGCCTCTCCGCTGCCTGCATCCCCATGGCGCCCGCATTCCGTGCCCGAGGCCTCCTCCTCGACCTCGCATCCCTCGCCGTCTGCAACCTCCGTCCAGCGAGTGGCGCCGCGTATCCTCGCGCCTCCCGACCCGGTGCTCCCCTGCACATGCGCCCGAGGCCGCGGCTTCCTCGTCCTGGTCCATGGCGGACTCGCCGGAGCCCAGCCGTCGGACCAGCAGCTCCCACGCCACGCCTCTGCTCCGCCCTCCGCCTTGCTGCCCCGACGTGCCTCGTCCTCGTCGCCTTGCTGCACCACGCCTGTTGCCGGACCTTGCATCGCCGGCCTGCCGCCCTGAAGACTGCGCCCTGCCAGACCTCCCCTGCCGCTCCCTGCATCAGGCCTACCGCCGACCCTCCCATCCGCAGGCAACTCCGGCTGTTGCTGTTGTCGCAACGTCCCCAAACATGAGCACGACCACGGACGGCTACCTCCATATGGATTTCGTCAAGTTCCGCTTCCACAAGTGTACCCCTACGTGTTGGATTCGTCAAGTACTGCACCGGAACGCCAAGTACATGGATTTGCCAAGTTCCCCTCCGAACATGTACGAATATGCCCGGTGATGCGACAAGTACCCCGACAACGTGTACATCTACTCCATCAAGACCGGACCGACAAGTACCCCAACGTCGTGTGTACCACTACCGTCGCCCCGAAGACGTTGGAGTCATCAAGTACCTCACCGAACGAACGTGAACGACTACCGTCGCAAGAACGGGACCGGAAAGTCCGAAGACCCCAAGTACCACGACACCGATGACATGAACATCTACGGATACTCGTGCTTCAATAAACATGTACCACTACCATCGTCGAGATCGCGAGAACCTCTACCGTCGACCCTAGAGCATGCGAGATCGACTACTTCCACTACCGCCGTCGCGAGAACGCCTACTTCCCTCCACGAGCGAGAACCGTCTCCTTTGCACGCTCCGAAGGTATAACCTCGAGACGACATCCGTGAACGAATGCTTGCGATGTTTGAGATGCTCGTGTTTGCACCGTGTCCAATTTGTCACTCGTTCCTTGTCGCCCACTCGTGCGACATCCGGAATCCGGGAGCGCCCCACCATTTTTTGCACGCATCCGCACACTTCTCCTTTGCATCGGTATCTCAATCGAGTTACCGAAACCGGAACGCTGTCGTGGCATCGTTTTTGTATCGTTGCCGTGGCACCCCTTTCCTTTCCACCACGGTGACCGATGCTTCATAATGCTCTTATCAAGTTTTAATAAAAAAATTGCATAAACTTGTTCATGTCATCCGCATCATGATAACAACAATTAAAATGTTTAAATTGTTGTTGCACCAAATTGCTAAATACATATGGGGATTTAGCGGAATTGTTGTTTGTTATTTCCGGCCTCATTTAAACTTGCCTAAATATTTAGTTTACTCATGTTTCATCTCTTGCCATGTTTAACAACATTTAATATTGTTGGGTACATAAAAGAGAGTGAACTAAGTAAGTCATGTGGTGTTTCGACAATATGCAACTTGTTGCATATTGAGCTCCACTTAATTTATAGTATTGTTTGTGCACTTTGCCATGCCATGCTTCATTAAACCGGACATGCATCATACTTGATTGTGCATCATGCCATGTTTATGTGGTAGTTGTTTACTATGTTGTTTGCTTCTTTCCGATGTTGCTTCTTCGGGTTAGTTCCGTTAACGTCGCGTTTGTGAGGAACCGTTCGACTACGTCCGTTTATCCTCTTCATGGACTCGTTCTTCTTCCTTGCGGGATTTCAGGCAAGATGACCATACCCTCGAAATCACTTCTATCTTTGTTTGCTAGTTGCTCGCTCTATTGCTATGCCTATGCTGCGATACCTACCACATGCTTTATCATGCCTCCCATATTGCCATGAGCCTCTAACCCACCTTGTCCTAGCAAACCGTTGTTTGGCTATGTTACCGCTTTGCTCAGCCCCTCTTATAGCGTTGTTAGTTGCATGTAAAGATTGGAGCTTGTTTCATGTTTGGAACATGGATATTTTGTTGGGATATCACAATATCTCTTATTTAATTAATGCATCTATATACTTGGTAAAGGTTGGAAGGCTCAGCCTTATGCCTGGTGTTTTGTTCCACTCTTGTCGCCCTAGTTTCCGTCATATCGGTGTTATGTTCCCGGATTTTGCGTTTCTTACGCGGTTGGGTTACAATGGAAACCCCTTGACAGTTCGCTTTGAATAAAACTCCTCCAGCAAGGCCCAACCTTGGTTTTACCATTCGCCACCTAGCTTTTTTCCCTTGGGTTAGGCCAGCCCAAGGGTCATCTTTATTTTAACCCCCCGGCCAATGCTTGTCTAAGTGTTGGTCCGAAATGGGTAGCCTGCGGGGCCACCTTAGGGAAACTTGAGGGCTGGTTTTACTCGTAGCTTGACCTATCCGGTGTTGCCCTGAGAACGAGATATGTGCAGCTCCCATCAGGATGTCGGCACATCGGGCGGTCTTGCTGGACTTGTTTTACCATTGTCGAGGATGTCTTGTAACCGGGATTCCGAGTCTGATCGGATCTTCCCGCTAGAAGGAATATTCTTCGTTGATCGTGAGAGCTTGTGATGGGCTAAGTTGGGACACCTCTGCAGGGATTTGAACTTTCGAAAGTCGTGCCCGCGGTTATGGGCATATGGGAATTTGTTAATGTCCGGTTGTAGAAAACCTAAAGTTTAACTTAATTAAAATGCATCAACCGCGTGTGTAACCGTGATGGTCTCTTTCCGGTGGAGTCCGGGAAGTGAACACGGTGTTGGAGTTATGTTGGACATAGGTTGTTCTAGGATCACTTCTTGATCATAGTTTCTCGACCGTGCTTTGCCTTCTCTTCTCGCTCTCATTTGCGTATGTTAGCCACCATATATGCTAGTCGCTTGTTGCAGCTCCACCTCATACCTTTTACCTTACCCATAAGCTTAAATAGTTTTGATCGCGAGGGTGTGAGATTGCTGAGTCCCCATGACTCACAGATACTTCCAAAACCAGCTTGCAGGTGCCGATGATGCCATTCCAGGTGATGCAACCGAGCTCAAGGAGGAGCTCGATGAAGATCTTGTCCTTTATGTTGTTTCGTTCTAGTCGATCAGTAGTGGAGCCCAGTTGGGGTCGATCGGGGATCTGTGTAGCTTTTGGGGTAGTCTTCTTTTATTTTGGTTCCGTAGTCGGATCTTGATTATATCTGAATGATGTAATACTTTATTCATGTATTGTGTGAAGTGACGATTATAAGCCAACTATGTATCTCTTTTCCTTATGTATTATATGGGTTGTGTGAAGATTACCTCACTTGCGATATCGCTTTCAATGCGGTTATGCCTCTAAATCGTGCTTCGATACGTGGGAGATATAGCCGCATCGAGGGCGTTACAGTGACCGACGAACGGCGCGTGCCTGCAGTTTGAAAGCGGTGAGAAAGCTAACTTGTTCTCAACTTGTCCTGCGATTTGCATCTGGATCTACATATCAACTACTGCCAATTACCCGTATGCTTCAAGACACTAGGACTCGTAGACAAGGGTCGTTGATAGTATTTTTGAGACTCTCACAAGAAGAGACGACCTTTTGCTTTTGCTAACGTTGCTTCCTCCATGTCACCATATGATAGTACAAATATATACGTCAGTTAGGCTTGTACTCACTCCGTTCCAAATTATAAGATGTTTTACATATTTATAGGTGTGGACTAGATACGGACCAAAACGACTAAATCTACACTCTAAAATACTGAAAATGTCGTTACTAACTATAATCTTCAGAAGACCCCCACTGAAAACTGGACCCAGAATTTTGAGAAAAGTACCGATAGGACGGCAGCTAGCTGGGTGACAGGGAAGAGTGGCACAACACAAACTCCCTTCGTCCCGGATCTATCAATTTCTGCGACAAGTAATTCGAAATGAAAGAAGGATGTATTTTAAAGGTGATCACTGTTGAAATAAAAAAATACAAGAAGCCAGTGGTGTTACTGGTGTAGTGGCAGCAGGGTGGCGGACGGACGGACGTTCAAGGCAAAGCCGGGCGGCGCGCTTGCTTGACGTGATTTGACGAGCACCACTTGGTCCTTCCGTCTCGTCAACCTGGAGCCCCGCTACATGGGCAGGCCGAGCCGAGAGCAGCAGGAGGCCAAGGGAAAGCGACGCGGCCGGCCGCCGTCGGCATGGGCATGGGCTGGTGCCTGGTGGAGAGCGCCCTTGGGGATGCAGAGGAGGAGCCATCAATGCCGGCCGGCGACCACGTTCCCAGATCCAGGAGCCAGAGCCAGAGCCATGCCCATGCGCTCCTGGCGGAAATCACATATTTGACCTGAGGCAGAAATCAATTCACAAACTGACCTGCTTTCAAAAAAATTTCACTCTGCTGACCCTTTCGTGTGGCGCCCTACAGCTGGGCGTCGCACCCTACTGTGCAGCGCCCATCACTTAGGCGCCACACTTCCTGCCAGCGTGGCAGCCCTGGTCCAGCTGCGGCCCCACACGCACCTGTGCAGCGCCTAAGTCTTAGGCGCCACACATGTAATGTGCAGCGCCTAGCTCTTGGGCGCTGCACAGTCTGTGTTCCACTTGGGCTGGCCCCACCCTCTCTCCCCTCCCACCCCCACCCCACACACCCCCACCCCACCCAAACCCTAAGGCTTGCGGCCCTCCTCTCTTCCCCTCTCCCCCCCCCTCTCAAATCCTTCTCAAATCTTGCAAATCCGGAGTATTTGACCGTGGATTTCGAAGCCAACCCCCCTCCCTTAAGGTAATCTCCTCCCATCCCCTCGTTTTCATCTATAGGAATTGTCACATTTGCTCAAATCTTGCTAGTTTGGGGGAAACCCTAGTTTTGACTTGGATTTGCAAATTTGTGTTGAATGATGCTATGCTTCTTTGCTAACTTGGGTTGGTTAAGCTTCCATAGTATGCTAGGGTTAGGGTTATGTGTGTTTGATGTTGGTGTTAGGGTTATGCTATGGTTATGGTTGTTTTATATGTTAGGGCATATGTGTGCAAATATTTTTCTTAAGTATTTACTTGATATATGTGTGTTTTTGATTATTGTAGGGATGGGGAGAACATGTGTTTATGTTCATCATGTGGATAGAGAGGCCTTTTTGAAAGGCAATATTGAGACGGACCCGAATGAGCTTGACATGGTGTTTGAGAGTAGTCCTAGCTATGCGGAGCTTTTGGAACAAGTGAGGAAAGATTTGAATTGGACGGACCCAAGTGACGTTGTTGAGTTCGAGGGAAGGCATAATGTTGGTTTTTGGATGCACATCCGTTGGAAGACAATGCGTGTGAACTCCGAGCAACGTTGGGTTGCATACAAGGAGACGGTTGCCGAATCTCTAGACAAGGCTCTTGAGTTATTTGTCTCCAAGAAGGTTGAGTCTACTTTGAATTTAGACTTGAACCGGAACCCCTCCCCGTTGGTTGCTAGCACTCCCCCACCCATGAACCAAGATCAAATGAGTGAACCTCAATTCACGCAACAAGATTGGCCAACATTGAGCCCGACTCCAAACAACCAAAATGAAGGTTTTGAAGAGGAGAATGATGAGTACGAGAAGGATGACAACGAAGTTGACCTCCATGACAACAATGTGGGTGATCTCGACCAATATCATGTGCAAGAGACAATGGACCAATCCATCCCTTTTTCCCGTGCATATGCATCGGACTCGGATGACGATGGTCCCGATGAAGAAGTTGATGAGGAGGGGTTCACGCCGAAGGAGGCCGAAGCATTCAAGAAGGTATTCGGGCGGGATCACAAGACACCATTGTTCAAGGATCTTAGTCTCGCGGATGAAGCCGTTGTGGATGGTGGCAAATGCATATCTCTTGGAGCTAGGCCAAGTTCTCACCGTGATTTGGAAGACGGCAAGAACGGGATATATCCCGGTTGTGAGTTTCAATCCTTCTTGGAATTTAAGATGTGGCTCGACAACTACTCGGTTACACATTATCGTCCACATAAAGTGGCCAACTCGGATGTTAATGTGCGTTACACGGTCAAATGTGAAGTGCCAACATGTCCATGGATTGTGCGTGCAAGGCCATGGAAAGGAGGTCCCACTTGGCGCATAGTGAGTTGTCTACCAACTCACATGTGCCGGCACAAGAATGCGGATGGCAAGCTTGTGCACCAACAACACAGACAACTCACGTCCGAGTTCATTGCTTACAGGCTGTCCAACCAAATATCCACACTTCCAATAATGAGCATCAAGAGTGTCATTGACCTTGTGAAAGCCATCTTTCATTACAAGGTGAAGTACGGCAAGGCATGGAAGGCGAAGCAAGCCGCATTCAAGATGTTGTATGGCAATTGGGAGGAAGCATACAACCGACTCCCTAGGTTGTTGTTAGCTATGGCCGCCACAAACCCAGGCATGGTTCACGTGGTTGAGCCTCATGGGCACCAAACTTTGATTCATAACGGGAGGACCGTCCGAGTATTTGGCCGTGCATTTTGGGCCTTTGAGCAATGCGTGAGGGCTTTTGAGCATTGTCGGCCCGTCATCGCCATTGATGTCACGTTCTTGACCGGACAATACAAGGGCACTTTATTGGTTGCAATAGCAAGTGATGCCAATAACCGGGTGTTGCCTTTGGCTTTCGCTTCGGTTGAGGTGGAGAACAATGATAACTGGGAGTGGTTCTTGCGTCAACTGAGAACAAGGGTATTACCGGCTGAAAGGGAAATTTGTGTCATATCGGATCGCCATGCTGAAATTCTAAATGCGGTGGTGATTGACATTCCCGGACATAGAAAGTTGCATCATCGATGGTGCATGAGGCACTTTTGTGCAAACTTCTATAGGGCATGTGGTATCAAGGAGTTGGCCGATGATCTTCAGGATTGTTGTCTCGCTTTCACCAACAAGCGGTTTTCCACATTGTTCAATGCATTGCTCAGACACAAAAAACTTGACCCCGGCGGTCAGGAGTTTCTCAATAAGAACATTGCCGAAAGGAATATGTGGGCACGTGCTTTCGATGAAGATGGCCGGAGGTACGGTCAAATGACAAGCAATATGGCAGAATGCTTCAATAAGGTGCTCAAGGGTGTACGTGCATTACCCGTGACGGCAATAGTTCAATACACATTTGACAAGATGAATGAATACTTTTTGAAGCACTCAATGGAGACTGATAAGCAGATTGCTGGTGAGAACAAGGATAAGCACAAGTACAATTTCTCACCAAAGGTTGAAGAATGGTTGGAATTTCAATCACGAAAGGCAGACTCCAAAGAAGCTGTTCTATATGACGACAACGAGTGGAAGTATGAGGTGAAAGAGCCCGGAGGAACCACAAATGATGGCCGCCAGCACGGAGGCCGGGCTTTCAAGGTCTCCCTAACACGGTGTGATTACAGCTGCATGAGGCCGTCTTTGCTTCATCTCCCATGCTCGCACTTGTTAAATGCATCCCGGGTTAGGAATGTGGACGTCAATCACCCTCTAACCGTGAGGGAGTCCGAGTTCTCAATCATGACGGTAAAGAAGACATGGACTCCACGGTTCCAGCCATACTTGGACCAATCACAATGGCCGGAGTATCATGGAGTTCAACTATGGCCGGACCCGGAATTGAAGGTCGTTAGCCGGGGAAGACGTAAGACTAAGCGTCTTAGAGGTGACATGGACGGATGGGGCCGTGGTGGCGGTGGAGAATACGGCACCGGCCAATTCCAAGAGCCTCGTGAGGAATCCCGTTGTGGGGGCTGCAGTAATGGGGGACACAACACAAGAACTTGTCCCAAACCAAGAAAGAGATCAAAGAAAAATGGTTCAAGCACAAGCCAAGCAAATGATAGCCAACCAAGTGAACCAAGGGGTAGCCAACCAAGTCAAACAAGTGGTGGAGTGCCAAACCACTCAAATCAAACAAGTCAACGAGGAACTAGGCAACAAAGA
>NC_057806.1:628074365-628116480 GCF_018294505.1 Triticum aestivum
CCTCCTCCTCCGCCTCATCATCCAATCTAGCCATCCGCGAGGTCCCTACGACCACCTTTGGGTTGCCTCTGTTGTCATAGTCGTTGGGCGTGTACCGGCGTCTGGGCTGCCTAGGCTTGAACACATATGCGGACCGAGCTTGAGCGTCCGCCAAAGTCATGTCATCATCAAGCTCATCGCCCTATCACACAACGAAACAATATGGTGAAGGCCGATGTCGTAATCAAGTGAGAATCACATCTAAATGATTAGTCATACCTCTTGGGTGATCCCACCCTCATCATCCACATAAGCATATGAGGAACTCACATCGCCCCCCTCATGGTGGGGTGCGGGGTCTGATGGTGTACCAGACCTAGAGGCAGATGGTTCATCATATTCAGGATCACGGCAACCGAGAAGGTTCGATGACCGCCTTAACTTCTTGGCCTGACGCTGTAACATGAACAAGTGTGTAAGATATCAAACTTCGCAACATAGACTGGCTCTCATAGTGAATGCGATATGTACCTTGAGGAATGCTCGTAGTGAACCATCATCATTGCCAGTTCCAACCGGTGTCTTCTCCAGAATAGACTGGCTCTCATCAGCTGCTTTCTTGATCTCGGTGCGCTGCGGATGAGAAAAAATGAATGCGTTAGCCATTCAAACATGTGTAATACGGTCAACAGGAAAGTAAAAAGGGGAACACTTTACCACATAGTTAATCACCGGAACAGCAGGCACTCCTTGCCCTAGCCTAACATCTCTGTTGTACTTCCCCTTTGCTAGATCCTCAAAGTTTACGGGTTCTTCAAGAATATCCTCATTATATGCCGGCGGGCATATCTCAACTCGAGTAGTTCCAATAAACCATCGTACGTAGTTATCAAAAGCAAGTGAGTTGTGCTCACAAAGCGGGGCGCGTGCAGTGCTACGAGCTTGCTCCACACAAAGCTGGAAGCGAGTAACATACGCAGAATGATGCTTGGCCCAGTCCTTTATCTTCCGTTGCCTTCTCCTGTCCAACCTGCGTGGTATAAAACCAAACATTAGCATAATCAAAAGGAGCCCCGATGATTAGACAATACGTACACATGCTCTCTTACCTATGAAGTGCTTTATCCGTGTCCACCCAATCCGGCGGGTGAGGCTGGAAAAGACCAAACTGACGATACACGCGATGCGGGAAATGAAACTCAACCGCCCAGTTGCATATCAATGGGCACCGCATAAGCCAGAGATCCTTATCCCGCAAGCACATCGGGTTGAGGCGGAAGTCCACGGTGTACCCCAAGCTCTCACCCGCGCCATATGGCTGCCATTCCACCTATGAAACAGGGCAACAATGCAAATTTGATAACTATTTTTCAAGCAAGCATGAGAAAGGACTAAAGTAATGACCTCCTTACTTGCTCAGGCGTAATCGTGTCCAACTCGGCAATGTACTTTTGGTACATGAGATTGACATCGTTCGTCATCTCGGAAACGATATCCCACTTGTAAGCCCACGTGGGGCGCCGTAATTCGTCATGTTCATCTGCATACCAAGGATCAAACCTGACGCTCTTCGGGCGTCCAACAGGCAGACGCTCCCAGCTCCATACAGAAAGTAGAAGCAGATTACCACCAATGCCTGCACTAGGTGTGATCCTGCAACACGCATCATCCAGCTACATATGAAAGAAAAACAATGTTAACTTGACAGCAAGCTTGCATTGCTAATGAATAAATGAGTTGATCACAAAACAGATCAACTACCTGTCGGTACAAGTAGGCAAGAGTCGCTGAACCCCAGCTCCATTTGCTATCGAAGACGGTCAACGCCTTCAGCCACATCCATGGAGCGTTCTTGCCAGTGGAGTCAGGAAACAAAGTCCTCGACACAATGTACCACATATACACACGAGCATGTGTCTGGATCACATCATCAGTTGCATCCGGAGGGCACGTCGCAAAGTTATTTTGAATCCACGTGAAAGCAGCTCCGGCTGCCTTCCTTTCCCTCTTCTTCTTCTCTTCTCCCTCCTCTACATCATCCTCAGCCTCGGTAGGAGCCATACCGATAAGAGCAATCATCTGCTCGTGCCACCCATCAGAATCGGTGCTCATACATAGAGGCCTCCCGTCGATAGCAAGACCGGTGATCAACGAGACATCCTCGAGCGTCACGGTCATCTCCCCGGTCCGAAGATGGAAACTGTGGGTCTCTGGCCTCCACCGATCAACAAGAGCGGACACCAGTGGAGCGTTCAGATTCGGCGTGGACCGGCTGACCAACAGAGTCCACGGGAGTAGTCCTGCCTGCTTGATGTACGGTGTGTACCGCTCATCGTAAGGCATGGCAGGACCAGAGACCCCGTGATACCGAATCTTCAGAGGTTCAAGCTTCTGCAAAAAACAAGTAATGACAAATCTTAGGGCATGTAAATTTCAACTAAAGGCAAATTTGCAAAATATTTAGATTACTCATTATTACCTTATCCTTCTCGCGCATCATGTAGGCCCGGTGTTGCACGTCGTAGACATCGTCCAGAAGCCAAACCATCCTTACAATTTCAAACAATAAACATATAAAAGTTCATCTTCATCTCAAATATCGGTATACACTAAACATATAACATGTGTTCAACTACAAGAATCTCAACATCTCCTTCTCACACAATGAATATGTCATATGTGTTCAAATAAACTAAACATCTAATATTTCAAATAAACTCAACATCTAATATTTGAAATAAACTGAACATCTAATATATATCTAAACAAACTTCTCATATATGTCTACAAAAATCAACATCTCATAGTTATCTATAAAAATAGGCATCTCATATATATCTAAAAAAAACTAAACAATCTAGGGTTTCAACAACAAGAATCATATATTGTGAACTAATAAATAACACTACGATACTACCAATATGAATACACATCCTAAATCGAGCAAACCAAACAAATCAAGGGTTCCATCAAATCATGGACAAATCTCTAGAATGGCAACAAATTTACGGAGCAAAAGAAAGAGAAGGGAAGAGTTTACCTAGTAGGATGGATTGGGGATCGAATCCACGGATCAAATCTTCAGATCTGAGAGGGATGTGGGGGGATTAGATGGGGGCGCCGCCGCCGCCGCTGCTCTCTGTCCAGAGAGCGTAGAGATGAAGAACTGCCTGGTCGGGCTGGGGCCGCGCTTAAGTCACTGTGCAACGCCCAAGAGCTAGGCGCTGCACATTACAGGTGTGTGGCACCTAGCCCTTAGGCGCTGCACGGGTGTGTGTGGAGCCGCAACTGGACCAGGGCTGCCACGCTGGCAGGATGTGCGACGCCTAAGGAAAAGGCGCTGCACAGTAGGGTGCGGCGCCCAGCTGTCGGGCGCCACACCAAAGGGTCAGCAGAGTGAAATTTTTTTCAAAGCAGGTCAGTTTGTGAATTGATTTAGGCCTCAGGTCAAATATGTGAAATTAGCCGCGCGACTGGTCGAGCCGTCGCCGGACTAGATAGATAGGTCCGTCCAGGACTCCGAGCACCAGTGCAGTGCAGCAGTGGCAGTCAAAGCACCATCTCTGTCCCCTGACTGAGCACACGGATCTCGCCTGCTCAGACAGACAAACCGTTGATGACAGTCTTCAGGTTTCTCCCAAACTCTATACATGATCGATCGATGCTCCAGAGAAACAAAAACAATAGCTCAGGCGACGGTCTTCAGGACACAAGCAAAGATTTAACCGCGATAAAAAGTAGCACTGCCTCTTGTTACCTGATACATATAATTCTTGGTTATCACAATTACTAATTCCAAATTTTCAAGGAACTATTCTTTTCAGTCTTTGCTGCAGAGCAGAGCAGATCACTAGTAGTTTGACATGCACACAATTGCTGCCAGTGATCGAAACGCCTTTATATTTCTTTACAGGGGAGGCAGCAACACAGGTTTTTTAGTGCATTTGCATGACCAACAGTAATATATCTACAAACCAATGCTTCGAGAGGAGCTCAAAGTATCCGCAAGATATAGTGAGTTTAAACAACTGATTACCTCATAATCCAAGTTAATGTGGAAACAACTCTTGTCAAAAAGAAGAAACATCCGGTGCTATGGCTGTTACCTACCTCTAGGTGTGAGCCATCATCGTCAGTGCCAAAGATGGTTACTAGTAATGTTGATTGATGCTGCAGTGTTACATCACCACCTTGATGATGGGCGTGGGGGTGGTGATGTCCTGGTTCGCTTTCACCACACTCTTCAAGGTGTCACCCAGAACTGGCTGAAGCAATATCGGTTTCACCAAGGTCTGCAATTTGCTCTGTCGGAAGGCTACCGACGAGTAGTGATTTTGGCTGGTGAACAAGCTACAGGCTGCAGCTAGTTGCTGATTCAATTTCCATTTCTCTTCAGATACAGAGTTGTTTTTCCTCATGCTAATCGTATCTGCACTCAGAATGTACAGGTATCCGTTGTGTTACTCCAAGCCCTCGGCTCATTCGAAACCAGTCCTGTTGTGTTTGATTTTCTTTTCTCCGAGCAGTACGCACTAGTGCGATGCCAACAAGATGCTGCTCACTAGTCCACCGTGTCCACACAGGAGGAGGCGGAGCCATGCGTGAATGGATGATCAGTCGCCTCCGCCGACGGATACATCCAAGGAGTGACAAGAAACAACACCAGTGCAGCAGCAGTAGCAGTCAGAGCAGGACGGTCCCTGTCTCCTGACTCAACACACGGATCTCACTTTGCTTGCTCACAGAGGCAAATGTTCACACTCGCCGCCGTTGGTGACCTGACTCTGACTGCATCACCACACAGTATACAGATCTCGCTCGCTCAGACGAATGTTGCTTTCAAGCTTGGCACACTGGGCGATGTGCCGGCGATGTCAGGTCTCCCAAACTCTATATACAGCCGATGATCCACAGAAACACATCAAAAACTGACAATTCTTGGCAAAATTTATTTATTCCACAGTTCCTCACCCATTCCCTTCAGTCTTTGCTGCAAATCAAATCAAACCACTAGTTTGACATGCACACAACTGCTGCGGCTGCTGCATAATTCTGAGGTTCAGTGCACATGGTGTCAGAGCAACTCTAGTCATGATATAAAGTGACAAGAAGCATCACCATGATCCAACATTCTGGTTACTCGAATCTGGCGCCTGTTCATTTACGTCTGAAATTTATTGCCTCCTCCAGTAATCTCATGCAACTACGTAATATCACCATCTAGCAGCAGGAGCCACCGCTCAGGTCACGTATAACATGATGTATCTGCTCCCCCAAGTTCCACCCGAGCTTAGATTGCTGCAAAGGGATGGCATACATCCGTGAAGATTTGCTTGCTTCCATGGATCTGGGATCAAGCTCCACTGCTGGGGTGAGCTCTGCCGCCATTCAACGCCGAGTTCCTCCGGGTCCGCTCGACGCTGGCGGTAGTGAACCGTTGCAGTCTTGCAGATTCTGTCAAGCATTTTGTAACAACAAGGTTGCCATCACTTCGACAAAAAGATCAATCTAACTTTGAGAAAAAATAAAATAAAAAAGGGCGTAAGAAATGTACAACAATCTGTTCTGTTACTCTACAGTATCGGCAAAAGTAGCATTCGAAACCAGAGGAAGACAAATGTTACCTTCACACTTAGGCTTGGCACAATTGGCATCTCAGATCATCAGGTAAAGGTGATGTGCCCGCGACGTCAGGTCCCCGGATATATATGATCGATACTCCAGAGAAACAAAAATGATAGCTGAGTCAACAGTGCAACTGCTTACCATCTTCAGGACACAAGAAAGACTGCAATTACTTGTTCCAACTTCTCAAGGAACCATTCCTTTCAGTTCGTGCTGAAGATCAAATCACGAATCTGAAATGCCCATAACCGCTGCATTTCTACGAAACACTTTTCCTGGGAGCAAGATAGATTTTTCCCTTGCTTAATCTGGTACATTTGAATGCCTAACAGTAATATATCTACAAACCAATGCTTCGAAGCGCTCAAAGTATCCTGGAACCGCAACATATAGTGACTTGAACCATTCATTTGCCTCATAATCGAAAGCATGTTACTGTCGAAACAACTCTAGTAAAAAAGAAGAAACATCCACTGCTATTGCTGTTACGTGTCGGTTTCCATGGGACGCATGCAACGAGGCTCGGAACAGCAAAGGCGATCCTGTTCCGTGAAGGGCTGTGCATAAGATCAGGGGGCTTATATTGATATTATCCAACAGCGTCTTATTTCCGCGGTGTCTACCTCTAGGTGTGAGTGCCATCACCGTCAGTGTTAAGATGGTTACCTGTAATGCTGATGATGCAGTGTTTCATTGATGATCAAATGATGGGCGTGGGGGTGGTGATGTCCTGGCTCACTGGCTGAAGCAATAGCGATTTGACCAAGGTCTGCATTTTGCTCTGTCAGAAGGCTACCAGCGAAGGTGATGATTCTGGTTTCAGATTGTCTGATGGTGGTGAACAAGCTACAGGCCGCAGCTAGTTGCTGATTCGACTTCCATTGCTCTTCAGATTCTGAGTTGTTTCATCTCTCATGTTAATCCTATCTGCAGTGAGAATGTACGAGAATGTGTCGTGTTACTCCAAGCCCTCAGCGCATTTGAAACCATAGGTGCAGAACTTGAAAGTGGCCCTTCACTCTATGATCTCTACGGACTCTGTTCAGGAGGTTTAGGGCAAGCACCGTATCTTCGGAATTCACCTTGGCAGTGAGATCCAGTGGTTCCGAGGTATGCCCTTTCACGACGATGGTGATCAGGCAGGGCTTTGAAGTGCTCAGAGTCTCGCTCCTGAGTCGCCTGCATATGCCGGGGGCGTCATCGATGCCAAAGGCCACCAGCATATCCATTAAAACTAGGTGGACATTGGCGTTGCTGAGCACTTTTGACGCAAGAGCCTGGGATACTGCAAGGTTCTTTTCGGTGCAGTCTGCACTCTCTTCGGTGTGCTTATACTTTTGAAGATGATCTTTGAAGGTGCACCCGTTGCAATTCCAACAAAATTACTTCCAACATATATAGTCGATAGATAAAACTCATGAAGCCTAATTGCTTGTTGGTAAAATGGTCAAGCAACTGATTCAGCAAGCATGGAATGAAAGAAACAACAAATAAAATTCATACATCATTTTCTGATGTTATGAGCAAAATTACATGAGTTTATGATATTGTAGGCTCAGGTTATGCAACAACAACAACAACAACAACAATAACAACAACAAACAAGTTGGGGTAGGCTAGTGGTGAAACCCATAACATCTCGCGACCAACTCATGGCTCTGGCACATGGATAACAAGCTTCCATGCATCCCTGTCCATAGCTAGTTCTTTGGTGATACTCCAACCCTTCAGGTCTCTCTTAACGGACTCCTCCCATGTCAAATTCGGTCTACCCCGACCTCTCTTGACATTCTCCGCACGCATTAGCCGCCCACTATGCACTGGAGCTTCTGGAGGCCTGCACTGGATATGCCCAAACCATCTCAGACGATGTTGGACAAGCTTGTCTTCAATTGGTGCTACCCCAACTCTATCTCGTATATCATCATTTCGGACTCGATTCTTCCTCGTGTGGCCACACATCCATCTCAACATACGCATCTCCGCCACACCTAGCTGTTGAACGTGTCACCCTTTAGTCGGCCAACACTCAGCGCCATACAACATTGCGGGTCGAATCGTCGTCCTATAGAACTTGCCTTTTAGCTTTTGTGGCACTCTTTTGTCACAGAGAATGCCAGAAGCTTGGCGTCACTTCATCCATCCGGTTTTGATTCGATGGTTCACATCTTCATCAATACCCCCATCCTCCTGCAGCATTGCTCCAAATATCGAAAGGTGTCCTTCTGAGGCACCACCCGCCCATCAAGGCTAACCTCCTCCTCACACCTAGTTGTACTGAAACCGCACATCATGTACTCGGTTTTAGTTCTACTAAGCCTAACCCTTTTGATTCCAAGGTTTGTCTCCATAACTCTAACTTCCTATTTACCCCCGTCCGACTATCATCAACTAGCACCACATCATCCGCAAAGAGCATACACCATGGGACATCTCCTTGTATATCCCTTGTCACCTCATCCATCACCAACGCAAAAAGATAAGGGCTCAAAGATGACCCCCTGATACAGTCCTATCTTAATCAAGAAGTCATCGGTGTTGACATCACTTGTTCGAACACTTGTCACAACATTATCGTACATGTCCTTGATGAGGGTAATGTACTTTGCTGGGACTTTGTGTTTCTCCAAGGCCCACCACATGACATTCCACGGTATCTTATCACAGGCCTTCTCCAAGTCAATGAACACCATAAGCAAGTCCTTCGTGTGCTCCCTGTCTCTCTCCATAAGTTGTCGTACCAAGAAAATGGCTTCCATGGTCAACCTCCCAGGCATGAAACCAAACTGATTTTTGATCACGCTTGTCATTCTTCTTAAGCAGTGCTCAATGACTCTCTCCCATAGCTTCATTGTATGGCTCATCAGCTTAATTCCACGGTAATTAGTACAACTCTGAACACCCCCCTTGTTCTTGAAGATTGGTACTAATATACTCCGTTTCCATTCTTCTGGCATCTTGTTTGCCCGAAAAATGAGGTTGAAAAGCTTGGTTACCTATACTATCGCTATGTTCCCGAGGCCTTTCCACACCTCAATGGGGATACAATCAGGGCCCATCTCCTTGCCTCCTTTCATCCTTTTTAAAGCCTCCTTGACCTCAGACTCCTGGATTTGCCGCACAAAACGCATGCTGGTCTGATCAAAGGAGTCGTCCAGTTCAATGGTAGAACTCTCATTCTCCCCATTGAACAGCTTGTCGAAGTACTCCCGCCATCTATGCTTAATCTCCTCGTCCTTCACCAGGAGTTGGTCTGACCGTCCTTGACACATTTGACTTGGCCAATATCCCTCATCTTCCTCTCTCGAATCTTGGCCATCTTATAGATGTCCCTTCGCCTTCCTTCGTGCCTAACCGTTGGTAGAGGTCCTCATACGCCCGACCCCTTGCTTCACTGACAGCTCGTTTTGCGGCCTTCTTCACCATCTTGTAGTACTTCTCTATGTTGTCTGCACTCCTATCCAGGTATAGGTGTCTGAAACAATCTTTCTTCTCTTTAATCGCCTTCTGGACATCATCATTCCACCACCAGGTATTCTTATCTTCGCTTCTCCTTGCCCTGGACACTCCAAACTCCTCCGAGGCCACTTTACGAATGCAAGTCGCCATCTTCATCCACACATTTCCGCATCCCCTCCTTCCTCCCAAGGGCCCTCCTTAATGACCCTCTCCTTGAATGCCTGAGCTACCTCTCCCTTGAGTTTCCACCACTTCGTTCTAGCGACTTTGGCACACTTATCCCGCTGGACACAAATCCGAAAACGAAAGTCAGCAACCACCAGCTTATGCTGAGGTACAACACTCTCTCCAGGTATCACCTTACAATCTAGGCACGCACGCCTATCTTCTCTTCTCGAGAGGATGAAATCAATCTGGCTAGAGTGTTGGCCACTACTAACAGCCACCAGATGTAATTCTCCCTTTCTAAAGAGGGTGTTAGCTACAATCATGTCGTAGGCTAGAGCAAAGCTTAAGACATATTCTCCTTGATTCCTGATGCCATAGCCAAAGCCCCCATGCACCCCTTCAAAACCTGTGTTAGATGTACTCCCTCTTGGTGTTCTCATTGTGGCCTACTTGCGGGGCATACGCGCTGATAACATTGAGAACTAAGTCCCCGACTACCAGCTTGACCAGGATAATCCGGTTCCCACGTCTCTTGACGTCTACCAATCCATAATTGAGGCTCTTGTTGATCAAGATGCCTATGCCATTTCTCTTTGCAGCCATCCCCGTGTACCACAACTTGAAGCCGGTATCCTCCTCCGCCTTCTGTCCCCTCCATTTGGTTTCTTGGACGCAAAGGATATCAACACCTCTCCTCACCGTTGCATCAACTAGCTCCCAAAGCTTCCCTGTTAGAGACCCTACGTTCCAGCAACCTAAGTGAATCCTCCTAGGTTCGGCTAGCTTCCTTAACCTTCGCACTCGTCGAGTCAAATGCGAAGACCCTTCCTCATTTTCCAATACATCCGGGCACCGATGTAGTGCGCCACTAAGGATGCGACGACCCGATCCTCGCCCACTTGCCACCGTATCCAGACAAGATACGGCACGCCACCAAGGGGGTGACGGCCCGGCCCTTGCCCATTTGACACCACACCCGGGTTCTGATGTGACGCGTCGCTGAGAGGGTTACGCCCAACAAAAATCTTTTTGGTTTCATCTTCATAAGATTGGCTGAGTTTTTACGTTGGCTCGCGAAGCCTATCACAACCCTCCTCCTTTATCCGTGCTTGGGATCGGCTATGTTGAGACAACATAGGCGGAGTTATTCATCATGAGGATGCACAATCAGATAATCTACTGCACATGAAAATAATCTTAATTCCTCGCTTAAAAAACTTAATTTAGATTTACATTCATATGCATGGTGCAAACTGCAAAATAAGTAGCATGTGCATTACTTTCAGTCTGACGGCACTCATCAAATGCAAACCAAATTGCCTAAAATGTTACTTATCTGTTAGCAAGATGAAACTTGCTGGGCACTCATCAAATGCAAACCAAATTGCCTAAAATGTTACTTATCTGTTAGCAAGATGAAACTTGCTGGCAGATTAGAAGTCCTGATTTTTTTTTGTGTGAGTGGTTGTACTAAAATAGTATTGAGAACATATTCCTAGTTTCTTACTCCAATTTTTCTGGGCACTATCAATTGGAAACATCATGAAGATATTCTTTTTGATAGTATGATATGTTAGAAACACTGCTCTTTGCTGCAGTTCCTCTCAACTTCTTTTGGTGTTATTAGTGACCAGTGACCACAAAAATGATTTGTTTTGTTACTGTATTTATTTACTTTGCTGAGATCATGAACAAAATCCTCACTTTTAAAAGATAGCACAGTGAACCTTTAGCTAAGTAGCCAGGAGATTTTCTGTAGTTATAACTATCTCAAATTACTTTTGTATTGATCAAATATACATATGATACTGCTCATGAGGGAGGCTGCAACATCACTGCATCATGCTATCAAGTTCAGTAGAGATAAGATGAAGCAAAACAAAGAAGCTGTTGATTCTGACTTGTATATACCTATTTATATTTCTTCATTAGTTACTATAAAAGTTGTTTCTTTAGTTCTAAAACCTGTCTTGGCCTCTTCTCCAATGCGATTTGCTACAAGTCAACGGTTTTCAATGGCTTGGGCTATGTAGCAACATATACATGGGCCTTTGACGTTGGCTCTGCTTTTCATTTATATCAATGAGCATTTTACCGCTGCCAATATGTCACTTACACTTACGAAGCCTTTTATCCCAAACAAGTTGGGGTAGGCTAGATATGAAACCCTTTCACAAGGACTTCCCAGGAGGTCGCCCATCCTAGTACTACTCTTGCTCAAATGGGTTTCATACCTATGGGACTGGCTAGTTTTTACGTTGGCTCGCCAAGCCTATCACAACCCTCCTCCTTTACCCGGGCTTGGGACCGGCTATGCCTAGAAGACATAGGCGGAGTAATGCACATGCTACTTATTTACCTCAGAAGTTTGCCAATATGTCGTTTTAGTTATTTACTCTCTTTCTCAAACTTGTTTGTATCCTATCTATGCAAAGGCCGAGTGTCGCTCAATGTGATTGTATCTGCTTGATGAAACATTTTGAGTTAATAAAAGCGCCCCCCTCCCCTCCCCCGACCATACGACCATACCATCAAGGCCGTCTTGGTCGGATCCTCGGAGTGCACTTGGAACTTTTGGATCTCCTGGTCGGCAGGAATGACATCGACTTGGTGCGCTTGGTGAGTATAATGTCGTCCTTGGACCGCATGTCGGCAAGCTCCTCAACTGTCAGGGCTCCAGCAACTGCCTCGGCTGCCTAGGGCCAACTGGTCTACTCAGTCTTCAAAGACCGCTCGATGTTCCCGTAGATGGTGATGACACTGTTAGGGCCCGACATCTTGAGATTCAAGCAAGCATAGTGTGGTACAAAGCTGAATTGAGGTCCGACCTAGGAGGGTGTGGTAGCCGCTTCTGAAGGGTGACCCTTTCGATGCAACGGGCCTCCATGCCTAGGATGATACCCTTGAGCTGGGTCGTGATTGTCTCAATGCGCCACTCGTCGAACTGCATCTTCTTCAATATTTCGGCATAGATGAGGTTCAAGCTGCCGCCGCCGTCCATCAGGACCTTGGTAAGGTGGAAACCATCAACAATTGGGTCCAGAATGAGTGCGGCAGTTCCACCATAGGGGATGATGGTCCGATGGTCACGTAGATCAAAGGTGATCAGAATTTCTGAAAAAGGGTTGTGCTTCGGCTCAGCGAACTCCACGGCATATACCTCGCGGAGGGCGCACTTTCACTCTTTTTTTGAGGTGTGAGATGGATAAATCATATTCAGATACTTTATTGCAGTGGGAACTGCTTCTGACCGCCCGTTGCCTTTTCCGGGCTGCGGGTTGTCCTCGTCATCATTATTGCAAGGATTTGGCTTGTCGGCATTGCCCTTGCTGGACTGCACGGCCTTCTTGTGGACCCAACGGTTCTGGTTTGTGTGGGTTGCAGGAGGGTCACCGTCATTCTTCGGACCATGGGTGTTGCAGGGTCGATCTAGGATCTTATCCAGGGTCGAGTTGCTGCCCTCGCCTTTCTTTCCTTGAAACAACCTCTCCACCGCCAGCCTGACACTTGTTCCCGCGGTTGCGCCTAGACTTCCCGTTCCCGTCCTTCGTATCGGACGGCCCGGGGGTCTTCTCCACGACCATTTTTTTGGCGAGCCATGTGTCCTCACCAGCGCAAAATCTAGTCATCATCTCCATGAGATCTAGCATGATCTTGGCTTTGAAGTGACAGAAGTCCCAGGAGAGGAACTCATCATTGGAGTCGTGCTTAAAAGTAGCGGTGGCCTCGACATCGTTGCAGTCAACAATCTCGTTTTTCTTTTCCAAGAATCAGTCTAGCAGCTACGTACTGACTCATTCTTCCCTTGCTTCATGATGCTCAGGTCGCTGGCATCAGCAGGCTGGACATATGTACCTCAGAAGTTTGCCATGAACTCAACCCGAAGGTCCTCCAAGCTTCTGATCAACCCGAAGGGAGGGTGGGAAGCCAAGCTCGTGCTAGTCCTTTCAGCATGAGGGGAAGATGCTTCACTACATGGTAGTCATCGCCGTTAGCAACCTGGATTGCAAAGATGCAATCCGAGATCCAAATCGCGGGATCCGTGTCACCATCGTACTTGTCACCATTGGTGATCTTGAAGTTTGACAGGAAGGGACGAACAATGATCTTATCCGAGAAGCAGGGCGGATACATCATAGATGGACCCGCCGTTGCTGATCAGATGGCTTCTATGGTATAACATGCATCGTTTAGGCCGGCTGCCTGATCATTCTTGCTGAAGGCTGGCCGGTGTCTGTCCACAGCTTGGACACGCAGCCAAGTTGATATCTCTCTAAGGTCTCGTACGAGGCGAACCGTGTGGTACATCGGGCCGTGTGGCGTGCCCCCAAGCAGAATTGGGCTGGTAAATCGTCTGAGCAGCCCCCTCGCCGGTCAGAGGCCGATGGCAATCTTGGTGACGGGACTTGGACTTGTCAATACGCCGGGAGGCCGTGCTGGCCAGATCGCCAGAAGTTGTGATCTGGCTCGTGGACCAGGCATAAGTTTTTTGCCGGTGCGCCGCTGTGTCCTGGCACATAGATTGCGCTGGATTCATTTTGAACACCCATCAAGCCTCTGAGTTCACCTAGCGGGCCGGCATGGGCCACCACTATCGGAGACAATTTCCGCAGATTAGAGTATCCCGGCTAGGCGATTAGGCTGGGTAAGAGGAGGCGAGCTTTTACCCAGGTTCAGGCCTTCATGATCGAGGTAATACCCAACTCCTGCTCTTGTATATTGCGATTGGGGTGTGTACAAAGTACAAGTGAACACCAAGGGATTATATTATGTTCTATCGATGAGCCCGGTCCTAGGGTTACAGATCCTAGTTGGCTACATCAGTGGAGGTAGGGGCCCCCGGGCTCTGGCATCTTCGGCTTGTACTACAAGTTTCTAGAGTCTTCCGTATAATAGTTATGGGCCGCCAACGTGGCCCCAGGCGGAACCGACCTAGGGGTCCTCAGCCAAGCCCACGAGGCTGGGAACCGACGTGGTGAGAGATCCCTAGGTTGGGACATCGTCACCCTTTATCATAAAAATATATGTGCTTTTTAACATCCATTTTGGTTGTTGAAGATTCTGTTTCATCTTTCATAATCCATCATGAAAATTGGTTCAAGATCACAATCACCTAACTAAATCCAAATTGTTCCAAGATTAATTAAAAAATTGTTTATCCACCAATATAATAATCATCATGCTCATCTGCTAGACATAAATTCTCATAATCCATCGAACTTATTTGACCATCTCCTCAAGATAATAATCACATAACTAAATCCACCTAAAACCTCATAATCCATAATGAAATTTGGTTCACCCTAACCAAATCCAAATTATTCCAAGATTAATTAATGATTATTTTATCCACCAATATAATAATCACCATACTCACCTACTAGACCGAAAATCTCATAATCCATCAAACAGCTTCAACTATCTCCTTAATAACAGAGGTACTCGATGATGCAGCTTCTGACATATAGCTTTAGCAAGGACAAGAAGTCGAGATCTCATGTAAGTTGGATAGGTGTGGGGGTCGACACCTCGGTGGTTGTCTTAGCAGAGGTCGGGTTTGATGAAATATTTGATTACCATAGCTTCTTGGGTATCTCCAAGGTCTGAAGGTAAACTCGATACCTGTAACAACCTTCTTGAGAACTTCATGGAGAGTTAAAATCTGGAAGAGGTTGTTATCAGCCAGTCGGCTCGCAAATGTTTGGTGTGAAGTCTTAATGGGAGGATGACAAGCTTAGGCAAATGGTCAATTATGACCCAAATAGAATCATGGCCTTGACTTGACATTGGTAAGTAGGGGGGCTATATAAAACTCCATTCTGTCCAACCAAGAACTCCTTCTTGAGGTCCTGGTATAACTTGGGTACTCCCTATGTGGATGGAATAAAGTGGTGCCACGAGTTTCTGGTAGATTCCACTTCTTCATACCTTTTTGGTTAGGTACGCAGATGCGACCTCCAAACCAAAGAACTCTGTGGCCGTCTTTTGAGAATCCAGGGCTCTGCCTTACTTGATCATTTTCTTGATTTCTTCTATTCTTCTTTATTCAAGTGGGTCTAATCTCAAAGTTTGCGAGATGGACACTACTGACTAGCTCTACGCCAAATTTCTCGAAGCCTTAATGTAGCACTGGTTGCTTTGCTTGGTCAAGGTATAGCAGGGACATGGCTTCCTGTTGATGGTATCCACGGCGACATTAGCCTTATCAAGATGGTAATAGATACCAAAGTCATAGTGGTCAAGTCCATCTGGCAGAAGACAAACGTAAAGCTATTGCATTCCGTGTAGATCTTGAAGAGATTACCTATGAAGTACTAATGCCATGTCTTAAGAGCATGCACTACTGCTACTAGACCCAAATCATTGTTAGGGTAATTCTCATCATGAGGACGATGTTGCCTTGATAGATAGGCTACGACTCTTCCTTCTTACATCAAGACAAAAAGAAGTCCATGCTTAGATGCCTCACAGTAACTTCAAAACTCCGGCGGTGGCTACGAACGAAGCGGCAGTTAACCTTTTCTTGAACTCTCGAAAGCTCTCTTGACACTTGGACGTCCATTCAAACTTCTTACTCCCTTAGTTCCATAATGTAGTGCGTATAGATTTTTTTCAAAAGTCAAAACTTTGCAAAAGAAGAGCCAGGTTTGGTGTTTACAGGACGACGTGTGGAGCTTGGTGAGCATGCTCCGCTCCCACCCCCACCTAGCTCTCTCCCACCTCTAGCCCGGCTGCCATTGAATCCTCGTCGGCGGCCCTTCACCCAACCCCGAGCCCCTTCCCCAGCCTCCTCAGCCCCCGCCATGGCGTCTTCCGGTGCTGACCCTGCTGGGCGCCGAGCGACCCTCTCCGACGGCGACTGCGTGTCCTCTGGTGGCAGCGTGTTCGACTTGGAGAGCGAGCCCTCGCCACGTTCCTACAGCAACGTCGCCCGGACCCCGCCGGCCCCGACGCCCCCTCGGCAGCCCGCCTCGACCCGCCTCGGCCCCCGTTCCGAGGTGCACCGCGTCTCCGGCGGGGTTCACGTCGATGCTGACGGCTTCCAGCAGCCACGATGCAGGCACCGCAGAAGCCGCCCGCGCACTCCGGTCGGGCCAAGCCCTCCGCCGCTGCGCTGGTGCAGCCCATCGCCAGAGAAGGTCGCGGGGCTCTGCTTCCGCTGCCTTGGCCATCGTCATTGGGTTCGGGACTGCCCCAACGACATCCGCTGCCGCCGATGCCTCGAGTCTGGCCACGACTCACGCTCCTGCGGAAGCAGGCGCCACGACGCCGCTGGACGTGCCCGCACCACCAACAACCGCGTTGGCCCCTCTGCCATGGACGCCGCCATGCGCCAGGCCGCACCTCCGCCGCCACCCCTGCCGCAGGCGACCGCCCTAGTCGTTGCCCCCCCCCCTCGCACGTCGGAGCCCGAGCCCATGCGGGTGATCATGGCACACTCCGTCGAGATGGAGGAGGCTGAGGAGGTCCTAAGCCGCGAAATGGTCGCCTCCATCACCGGCAACCGACCACGTGTATCCGGCACAGAGGTCTCCGACGTGCTCATCAACACGTTCGAGCTGGACGACGACGACTTCACCGTGCACGAACACCATCCCGAGGATTTCTTGATCCTCTTCAGCTCCCACACCACCAAGCGCCGCCTCAACGGAGAGCACTTCATCAACTTGCCGCGGTTCTCGCTCTCCCTCAGACCATGGAGTAAGCTCGCCCATGCTGGCTCCGGCGAGCTTGAGTACTACGTTGAGCTGGAGCTCCGCAGCGTTCC
Organism: Triticum aestivum; assembly: GCF_018294505.1. Classification (NCBI taxonomy): domain Eukaryota; kingdom Viridiplantae; phylum Streptophyta; class Magnoliopsida; order Poales; family Poaceae; genus Triticum; species Triticum aestivum. The sequence continues at coordinate 628,091,365 of NC_057806.1, forward strand.
GGCACAGGCTTGGCACCTGTCCAGCGCCGAGCATGTCCTGGGTACGAGCTGCTGGATCGAACGCCTCCATCCCAGGACGTGCTCCAGGGCCAATCTTGCGACGTTCAAGCTGGCCGCGCGCACACACCACCCCGACAACATCCATCACGCCGCCGTTCTGGAGATTGTTGAGCAGATCCCTGCACGCCTGAGCTCCGACAAGCCCACCATCAGGACCCTCACCTACCCTATCGCCGAGAGGATTGGCTGTGAAAACAGCTCAAGATCTCATACTTGGGGCTGGCTTCTATCGAGCGCACGATCGCGAGGCAGCGAGCGCGGATCACCACGCTCAAGGACGGTGACGCTAACATGACCTTCTTCCATCGGCAATGCTCATTCCGCCGACAGAAGAACCACATATTCAGCCTCGTGGTCTAAGGACACGCGATCACTGACCAGGAGGGAATGGCCCAAGCGGCCTTCATGCACTTTGACGAGCTACTTGGCTCCTCCGTCGCCCGCAACCACGCACTGGACCTATCGTAGCTCATCAAGCCGCATGACCTGACCGACCTCGAGGCACCATTTAGCCCGGAGGAGATTTGGGATGCCGTCAAGCGCCTCTCGGCCCGTAAAGCGCCAGGACCGGATGGCTTTACCGCGGAATTCCTACGGGCCTGCTGGAGCATTGTTAAACAAGACTTCGTCGACGTTTTCCAGCAACTTTTTGAGTTGCGCGGTCGCGGCTTCAGCAAGCTCAACCAAGCCCTCTTGACATTGCTCCCGAAGCGTGCAGACGCCTGCCAGCTCCGCGACTACCGGCCAATATGCCTCATTCACCTCGTGGCGAAGATCTTCGAGAAGGTGCTATCGCTCCGCCTCGCACCCAGATTGGGAGATATGGTTAGCCGCAACCAAAACGCTTTCATCCCGGGACGGAGCCTGCACGACAACTTTGCCCTCGTCAAGCAATCGATGAAGCTGCTGCACCAACTAGGAGTCCTGAGAGTGATGCTCAAGCTTGACCTAACGCGAGCCTTCGACTCCCTATCTTGGCCCTTCCTCTTTGAGGTTCTTGGCGAGTACGGATTCAGACCTCGCTTCAGGGAATGGCTTGCGATCTTGCTATCATCATCGAGCACTCAAATCATGATCAATGGTGAGCCGGGACTGCCAATTTGGCACAGCTGCGGGCTGCGTCAGGGCGACTCCGTATCATCGCAGCTCTTCGTGCTCGCCGTGGACATCCTTGGGCGCCTGATCAGCCGCGCCCACGACGCCGGCATCCTAGAGCGGCTGCACCCCCGACGTGACATTCCGGCCATATCTTTGTACGCCGATGACGTGATGCTCTTCTGCCATACCACGCAAGGCGACGTGGAGGCCGTCCGTGGGATCCTGAACCTGTTTAGTGAAGCAAGCGACCTCCGAGTGAACTATACCACGAGTTCTGCTACTACCCTCAATGGTGACCCCGAGGCGGATGCTATAATTGCTCAGGTGGGATGTGCGAAAGCGAAGCTGCCCATTACTTATCTCGGGATCCCGCTCACGCTACGCTGCCTCTCTGCCGCCCAACTACAACCCCTCGTCGACTCGGTGGCCGCCCAGCTCCCCACTTGGAAAGCTTGGCTCATGAACAAAACCGGGCGGCTGGTTTTGGTCAAATCGGTGCTCGCCGCAATCCCGATACATAAACTGCCCGCGTTTGCGCCACCCAAGAAGACCCTGAGGCAGCTCGAAAAGATCCAGTGCGGCTTCTTGTGGGCTGGGCGCGCTGCTGCTAACGGCGGACACTGTCACGTCAACTGGCGCCGTGTGTGCCGTCCGCTTGAGTACGGCGGGCTGGGGGTCCAGGACCTGGAGCGCGCTGGCCTCGCGTTGCGCCTGCGCTGGCTGTGGTTCTCCCACACGGACGCCTACCGCGCATGGCATGGGCTCGACCTCCAATTTTCCCGCGAGAAGCGCACGTTGTTCTTCGCATCGACGACCATGGCGCTTGGCGATGGATTGACGACACTGCTTTGGGATGACAGATGGCTCAACGGTCAGTCCGTGCGTGAACTCGCACCGACACTCTACCAGTGCATACCCAAACGGCGACGCAAATCAAGAACGGTGGCCGCAGGCCTTGCGTGCAACGCTTGGGCTCGTGACATTCAAGGAGTGCTCGGGATTCATGAGATTGGCCAATACCTGATGCTATGGCAGGCCGTGCAGCAGATCAGCTTAACACACATGCCTGACCGAATGATATGGAGATGGACTGCAAGTGGCACCTACACGGCATAGTCCTGCTACGCTGCAACCTTCCACGGGTCCACGAAATGCCCCTCCTGGAAGCTTACCTGGAAGAGCTGGGTGCCGCGCCGCGTCCGATTCTTTCACTGGGTGGCTAGCCAGAAACCGGTGTTGGACGGCAGAACGACTCGCCCGTCGTGGCCTACAGCACCACCCACGATGCCTCCTTTGCGATTAGGCCCTAGAGACAATGTGGCACGATGTCCTTGGCTGGGCGAGGATACCTTCACAGCCGCCGAACAACGAGCCCAACCTTACGGACTGGTGGTAGCGAACGAAAGGGCAGACCCCACATGCGCTACGGAAAGGCCTGCAATCTATTGTCATGCTAGTTCCTTGGATGATCTGGAAGCAGTGGAATGAGTATGTCTTCGAGAACGCTCGACCCTCGGTTAACACACTCGTAAATAGGATTAAGGCCGAAGCCAAATGTTGGGCACAAGCCAGCGCTATGGGCCTCAGGGTAGTCCTTCCCACTGACTGGGATGTTCACTGATAGGGTGCTAGCCCATGTAACCCCCACCTCCTAGGAGGACTGTACCTTCTCTTCTTTTCAATGAAATGAAACGCAAAGACTATTTTGCGTTTTCTCGAAAAAAAACTTTGCAAAATTTGACCATAATTAAAGAAAAAAACATTTTTATTTAGAATACCAAATACATATCATCGTATACATCGTGAGTTAAAATTTCATATTATACATATTTAGTATTGTAGATATAGATAGTTTTTTTCTTAAACTTGGTCAAAGTTTGCTAAGTTTGACTTTTCAGAAAATTTATATGCACTACATTATGAAACGAAGGGAGTATCTTTCTTCATAACTCAAGTAATCGGTAATGCTCGAAATCCATCCATAAATAATATCCACCAATATAATCCATCGCACATTTTTTTACTATATCCTTTTCTTAAACTCAAAGACTGGTAACTTTTCATAAACCTTTTCTTCAACTCTCTAAAGCGCTCATACTCCATCGAACATGTTTGACTATCTCTTCAAGATCACAATCACCTAACCAAATCAAATTGTTCCAAAATAAATTAAAGATCTGTTTATCCACCAATACAATAATCATCATGCTCATCAACTAGACCTAAAATCTCATAATCCACCGAACAACTTTTGACTACCTCCTCAAGATCACACTCTTCTAACTAAATCTACCTAAAATCTCATAATCCACCATGAAATTCGGTTCAATGTCACAATCACCTAACTAAATCCAAATTGTTCCAAGATAAATTTAAAATATGTTTATCCACCAATATAAGAACCATCTAAAATCTTATAATCCCCCGAATATCCACCTACAATCTCATAATTCACCGTGAAATTTAGTTTAAAGTCACAATCACCTAACTAAATCCAAATAGTTTCAAGATTAATTAATGATGTGTATCAATCAATATAATAATCATCATGAACACCAACAGACCTAAAATCTCATAATCCATCGAGCATCTTAAACTATCTTCTCAAGATCACAACCACCTAACAAAATCCATCTAAAATTACATAATCCACCATGAAATTTGGGTCAAGATCACAATCACCTAACTAAATCCAAATTTTCCAAGATAAATTAAAGATATGTTTATCCACCAATATAATAATCATCATGCTCATCAACTAGGCCTATAATCCATTAATCCACCAAACATCTTTGACTATCTCCTCAAGATCACAATCATCTAACTAAATTCACCAAAAATCTTCTAATCATAATCACCTAACTAAATCAAAATAGTTACAAGAAAAATTGAAAATCTATTTATCCACCAATATAATAATCATCATGCTCATCAACTAGACCTAAAATCTTATAATACACCGAACATATTTGATTATCTCTTCAAGATAACAATCACCTAATTAAATCCATGTAAAATCTCATAATCCACCATGAAATTTGGTTCAGAATGACAATCATCTAACTAAATCCAAATTGCTTCAAGATTAATTAATGATGTGCTTATCCACCAATATAATAATCATGATGATCACCGACTGTTATAATCCATCGAGCACATTTGACTATCTCCTCAAGATTACAATCACCTAACTAAATCCACCTAAAATCTCATCTACCGTGAAATTTACTTCAAGATGATCACCAATCACACCTAAAATCTCCTAATCCACCGAGCATATTTGACTTTCTCCTTATAATCACAATCACCTAACTAAATCCGACTAAAATGTTATAATCCACCAAGCATCTTAGACTATCTTCTCAAGATCATAACCACCTAACTAATCCATCTCAAATCTCATAATCCACCATGAAATTTGGGTTAAGATCACAATCACCTAATTAAATCCAAATTTTCCAAGATATGTTTATCCATCAATATAATAATCATCATGCTCATCAACTAGGTCTATAATCTCATAATCCACCGGACATCTCTAACTATCTCCTCAATATCACAATCACCTAACTAAATCCACCTAAAATCTTATAACCACCAGCCTAAATCCAAATTGTTCCAAATAAATTAAAATCTATTTTCCCACCAATATAACAATCATCATGCTCATCAGATGGGCCTAAAATCTTATAACCGACTGAACATATTTGACTATCTTTTCAAGATCACAATCACCTAACTAAATCCATCAAAATATCATAATCAATCATGAAATTTGGTTCAAAATAAGACTCGCCCAACTAAATCCAAATTGTTTCAGGCCCTGTTCAAGAATTCGTCCAATTAACCAGTTAACTGGCCGATTAATCCCTACTCGTAGGGTCCCCGAATAGCCAATTAACTTGTCGATTAGCCTATTAATCCCGTACTCGCCAGCCAACCGGGCAGCTACCAGTTAACAATTTTCTCAACATTGGTTTCAAGATTAATTAATGATGTGCTTATCCACCAATATAATAATCATCATGATCACCTATCAGACCAAGAATGTCATAATCCACCAAGCATATTTGACTATTTCCTCAAGATCACAATCACCTAACTAAGTCCATCTAAAATCTCATCTACCATATGAAATTTGCTTTAACGAGATCACCAATAAGACCTAAAATATTATAATCCACCAAGAATCTTTGACTATCTTCTTAAAATCACAATCACCTAACCAATCCATCTAAAATCCCATAGTCCAACGTGAAATTTGGGTAATGATCATAATCACCTAACTAAATCCAAATTGTTCCAAAATAAATTAAAGATCAAGTTATCCACCAATACAATAATCATCATGCTCATCAACTAGATCTAAAATCTCGTAATCCATCGAACAACTTTGACTACTCCTCAATATCACAACTAAATCCATTTAAAATATCATAATCCACCATAAAATTCGGTTCAATGTCACAATCACATAACTAAATCCAAATTGTTCCAACATAACTAAATTCAAGATTACAATCATATAGTTAAATCCACCTAGAATCTCAAAATCCATCGTTAAATATTGTTTAAAAGCACAATCACTTAACTAAATCCAAATAACTCCAATTAATGATTGTTTATCCACCAATATAATAATCATCATGATCACCAACAAACCTAAAATCTCATAATCCACCGAGCATCTTAGGCTATCTTCTCAAGATCATAACCACATAACTAAATCCATCTAAAATCTCATAATCCACCATAAAATTTGGGGCAAATCACAATCACCTAATTATATCCAAAATTTTCACAATAAATTAAAGATCAGTTTATCCACCAATATAATAATCATCATGCTCATCAACTAGGCCTATAATCTAATAATCCACCGAACATCTTTGACTATCTCCTCAAGATCACAATCACCTAACAAAATCCACCTAAAATCTTATAATCGCCTAACTAAATCCAAATTGATTCAAGATAATTAAAAATATGTTTACCCACCAATATAATAATCATCATGCTCATCAAATGGGACTAAAATCTTATAATCCACTAAACATACTAGACTATCTTTTCAAGGTCACAATCACCTAACGAAATCCACCAAAAATCTCATAATCAATCGTGAAATTTGATTCAAAATAAGAATCTCGTAACTAAATCCAAATTATTTTAGGCCCTATTCAAGAATTCATCAGATTAACCAGTTAACTGACCAATTAACCCCTACTCGTAGGGTCACCGAGTACCCGATAAACTAATAAATCGTCCGATTAATAGATTAACTTGCCGATTAGCCTATTAATCCCGTACTCGACAGTCAACCGAGCAGCTACCCCTTAACGATTTTCTCAACAAACGTTTCAAGATTAATTAATGATGTGCTTATCCACCAATATAATAATCATCTTGATCACCTACCAGACCTAGAATGTCATAATCCATCGAGCATATTTAACTATTTCCTCAAGATCGCAATCACCTAGCTAGATCCATCTAAAATCCCATCTACCATGAAATTTGCTTCAACATGTTCACCAATAAGACCTAAAACTTCATAATGCACCGAGCATCTTTGACAATCTCCTTAAAATCACAATCACCTAACTAAATCTGTCTAAAATCTCATAATCCACCGTGAAATTTGGGTAAAGATCTCAATCACCTAACTAAATCCAAGTTGTTCCAAAATAAATTAAAGATCTATTATCCACCAATACAATAATCATCATGCTCATCAACTAGATCTAAAATCTCGTAATCCACCGAACAACTTTTGACTACTCCTCAAGATCACAATCATCTAACTAAATCCATCTAAAACATCATAGTTCAACATGAAATTCGATTCAACATCACAATCACGTAACTAAATCTGTTTATCCACCAATATAATAATCATCATGCACATCAACTACGCTTAAAATCTTATAATCCACTGAAATCTTTGACTATCTCTTCAAGATCACAATCACCTAACTAAATCCACCTATAATGTCATAATCCATCGTGAAATTTAGTTTAAAATCACAATCACCTAACTAAATCCAAATAACTCCTAAGATAAATTAATGATTGTTTATCCACAAATATAATAATCATCATGATCACCAACAAACCTAAAATCTCATAATCCACCGAGCATCTAGACTATCTCCTCATGATCATAACGACCTAACTAAATCCATCTAAAATATCATAATCGACCATAAAATTTGAGTCAAGATTATAATCACCTTACTAAATCCACCTATAATCTTATAATCATCTAATCAAATCCAAATTGTTCCAAGGTAAACTGAAAATCTATTTACCCACCAATATAATAATCATCATGCTCATCAAATAGGCCTAAAATCTTATAATCCACCGAGTATATTTGACTATCTCTTCAAGATCACAATCGCCTAACCAAATCCACAAAAATCTCATAATCTACCCTGAGATTTGGTTCAAAATCACAATCACCTTACTAAATCTAAATTGTTTCAGGCCCAGTTCAAGAATTCTCCGGATTAACCAGTTAACTGATCGATTAATCCCTACTCATAGGGTCACCGAGTAGCCGATAAACTAATAAATCGTCTGATTATGGATTAACTTGCCGACCAGCCTATTAATCCGCTACTCGCCAGCCAACCGAGCAACTACTAGTTAACAATTTTGTCAACAATGGTTTCAAGATTAATTAATGATGTGCTTATCCACCAATATAATAATCATCATGATCACCTACCAGACCTAAAATGTCATAATCCACTAAGCATATTTAAATATTTCCTCAAGATCACAGACAGCTAGCTAAATCCATCTAAAATCTCATCTACCATGAAATTTGCTTCAACATGATCACCAATCAGACCTAATACGTCATAATCCACCGAGCATCTTTGTCTATCTCCTTATAATCACAATCACCTAACTAAATCCATCTAAAATCACATAATCCACCGTGAAATTTGGGTAAAGATCACAATCACCTAACTAAATCCAAATTGTTCCAAAATAAATTAAAGATCGATTTATCCACCAATACAATAATCATCATCATGCTCATCAACTAGACCTAAAATCTCGTAATCCGCCGAAAAATATAACTAAATCCATCTAAAATATCATAATCCACCATAAAATTCGGTTCAATATCACGATCACATAACTAAACCCAAATTGTTACAACAAAAATTAAAAATTTGTTTGTCCACCAATATAATAATCATCATGCACATCAACTACACCTAAAATTTTATATTCCACCAAAATCTTTGACTATCTCTTCAAGATCACAATCACCTAAGTAAATCCACCTAGAATTCCATAACCCATCATGAAATTTTGTTTAAATTCACAATCACCTAATTAAATCCAAATAGTTTCAAGATTAATTAATTATGGTTTATCCACCAATGTAATAATCATCATGATCACCAACAGATCTAAAATCTCATAATCCACCAATGTACTTCGTCTAGCCTCGTCCCATATAGGGTAATGTGCTTGCACATGTAAGGTTGATATGACTTGCAGCACTTGCACTATGCCTTTTTAAAAACATCTCCACTTCATCTCCATTTTGTAAAACCTTATTTTCATAATTATCCGATGGGCATTAGTGGCACCCTTAGGTTTTTGTTATGAGTAACAAAGATTCTTCCCAAGCCTATGATTTATGTGACTAGCATGCCTAAGCATAACTATTAAATTTGCACCTATGACCACATTTATTGGTAACCAGTTGGTATTTGTAGTACTATTGTTAGAAAGTTGGGAATTGAGAATGTCAAAGAGGTGCGGCAATATCAGGAACATAGGGCACAGTTAAGCCCAAGCTAATTTACTTAGCATATCAATACTAGTAAACAATATTTTATGCATGAAAAATAATTCTAAGTGTGTGCAAATATGGATTGAGCATGATCAAAGTAGGTTGCTTGCCTCGCTCTGCAAAGTCTTCAATGCTTTTGGTCACTCGTCAAACGTCCTTGAATCTTCCAAAAAAAGTTTACTACTCATCGGAAAAAATTAACACACAATCAATAAACAATACATGCAAAGGGCTCCAAAATTTATAAAAATAGTATTATTGGAAGGAGGAAAATATTAGATGAATTTAGGAAAAAAAATCAAATGATACGAAATTGCAGTTTTTTAAATATAACTAGCAAAATGCCCATGTGTTGCAATGGAAAATAATAATAATCAATTAACACATACTACATCAGATTACGTAATTTCCTTATTAATAACTCCATGAAGTCCAGTTAACATTGCTTAGGCTCGACTTTTAGTTTAGTAACAATATACATTATGTTATGTCAAGAAGGTGTGAAGCAACACTAATGATCACATCCTAAAGTGGTCCTCAAAAACCAAGAGTGGACATCTACACTCAATCATAGGTGTCGTAGTATTTTTCCAGTGAATTAACATGCCTTTGTCAAAAGATGCTAATCATCAATGTGACCTTGTCTTACAGCATGCATTTATATTTAGTGAGCATAATAGATTGGGTCCAATAGGCGTGAGATACTGGCCAATTCTCTTTTTTTCTTGCGGGGCAGACACTACACTAACTCTAAATTTAACTCTTCTAAATTCATCATTCCTTCCCTTAAAAGCCCAAAAGATAAAAAAGAATTAGCCAAACATTCAAAAGGCCAGTAAATATATTAGTTCAATGAGAATAGACAGATGAAGCAGCAATGATCAATAATAAATACTTGGACGGGGAATGAATTACTCCTACTGAGTTAGCTATGGTGCAGCACCGTAACCTTGCAATAGCAGCCCACATGGAGGTGATCCGGCTTGCATTCCCGGTCCACAACTGTTGTGGCCAGACGCTGCTCCTGGTGTAGGATTCTGCAATCAAATCCAGCCTTGGCAGTAGCACCTATATGAATGTAACTCAACTGTTCAACATCACAGTGTCTTCAGCAAAGGATGAATGGACAGTAATCCTCTGCTCGTGTTGCGATGTTAAAATGTGATGTCTATGAAAGAGAGACTAAGAAGAATTAGCTAATCTTAATAAGCAATCATCGATTTAAATCCACGTTGGTTGTAATGATTTTACTGATAGCACATCAGTTTCTCAATTCTAAATTCATATTGCGATCACCTACGCATTACTGGACAATGGTTCAGACTTCAGACGGGGAGTGGCTTCTATAGCCTACCGCTCCAGTTAGTAATACTAAGGGGGAAGAATAGTAAGCGAAACAAAAATTGCTGGAGCCGAGGAAGTCGATGATGAACTGACCATGTGGTAAACAGTAGGCAAAAGACGTAAATCCAAACATAGTCCATGCAGAACCGCCTCACTGGTGAGAAGGCGTTGTCTTCGTAAGTAATACTGAATGCCAGCAACTCAAAAGTACTGACAAAATCTACCTCTTGGCTAGTTAACAGAAAGGAGTACTGATAGCATCAAGGTAAAATACAACAGTTCTAATAACTTATGATTTCCAACTATGAGTTCATCAGTTAGGGGCGACAATAAAATGAAAGAGTCGTTAGTTGTTAAGTTTACCCAAACAATATCCAGACTTTTTAGTTTAAATTGTTAGACCCGGACCAGCAGCGCCGAACAGTCTCTACCACAGGTCCACGGTCGAATCAGAGCTATTAATTGTGTCATCTATGTCACTCATTAAATGTGAAATATCATCGGCCTTGCTACAACTACTCCAAAGTCAAACAATAAAGGAAAATAACATAATGCTCTGTCCAGACTACTCCATATTTGAAAACAGGAACTAAGCAGAATCTCATGAAGCAAGAACTACTTATCGACTGCACATACCACCATAACCAAGCCTACTTGAAGCAAACAAGAAACCGAGCTAAGTCCCGTGAGACGCCACCAAATCAAGTACACGCCAGCCTACCCAACTCACAGGTCACCTCAATGACCCGTCCCCGCCTCATCGAAATTCCCCAAGAAAAAACCCAGAAAGAGATTGGAGAGGGAAACAGACAGGGTGCCTCTCACCTTGGTATTCAGGTTCAGTTCAGAAAGTGTATAAGACTCGTCGATTCAGTTCAGAAAGGCTAGCATAATTCTGAGGTTATGAGCTTACTGACGCTCGTAAATTCTTTCTAGTTCAGTATGTGAGAACTGAGCTAGTGAGTTATAATCCCAAAGCCATATATGCTACCTACATTATTGGACACAACATGCAAGCACGGTGCACTGGTTAGATCTTATCAGGTAAGCTATCTTTACCATCTCACCCTAACGAATACTCAGTAGTTAGCCATAGCCACGGACAGCGCCATCAGCCTCCCGTGCACATGCACGCGCACGCGCACGCGCACACACACACACAAAGCAAAGCAAAGCTGGCCGCTCGTTGCACTATACTGGGACAGGCGCAGTTTCTTCACTAGAGAAACAATGCATATGGTTGAGACTTTTTCAGACAACTCAATTGCAACATCACATTCTAATTTCTAACCTACAAGTGCAGAACATCAAGTCTGTTCAGGTAGGAGTAGAACCAGGATTACCAACAGCCAAGATTTAATTTTGTCAGAGTTTTGCACTCCATGCACTACGCTGAACGCGGCGGAAGTTTTTAACCGGAGAAGGATTGTACACGTTTCAGACTGCCTCGGACAAAATAGTTTGCCTGATTGCAACTAATTAGCTTCGATCTGTCTCAACTCACAGGGAAGAAATTGCAGACGAATCTATTTGGATTTGGCAGCGACCTATCACAAGGCAGAGCGAGGGAGAAGTGCAGATGAGGGCGGGGGGCTGAGCTTACCTCCCGGCGTAGTGGAGCAGGTAGAGCTGTAGAAGAGACGAGCTTCTTCAGCTCAAGCGACTGCGCCACCACGTTCTTGACTGCCTGCGCCGCAAGCACACACGCAATTCAGTCGCCGGAATCGGCCGGGTGAGATGGACGAGACGAGAGGAGGGGGACGCTAGTCGGACCTGCGGGGAGAGGTGGGCGACGTCGACGCCCTGAGAGATGAGGGCGAGGAGGTGGTTGAGCGCGTCGAACTTGTCGCCGTGGAAGCGGGAGCGGAGGAGCGTCGGGATGGCGGCGTCGTTCGGGTCGCCGTAGAGGTGCGCGTCCGTGGCTCCGTGCCCATCCGCGATAGAGATGCTACCGCGGTGCTCGCCCGCATTCCTAACATCCCCGACCCCTCTCTGCCCCGGCTCTCCGCGGCGGCGAGGCTGAGGCTGGGCGCCGCCGCCGCCGCGGATCTCGGCTGCCGTCGCCCGTTACAAGAGGGACGCGGTCCTGGTCCGTCTCGTTCACGGTCACGGGCTCACGCGAGCACACATGACATGTAACCTGGGCCGTCAATGGGAGGACCCGGCCCGTATTTTCTATGGGCCCATATCCATCCACCTGCACGGCCGTGTTATAGAGTGCGGAGGTGCATCGACCTCAAAAAAAAAAGTGCATCAATCTCAACTCCGGCCGTCTCCTCTCCCAAATCCCTCGCCGAAGTGCAGCCTCCTCCGCCGCATTCCTTCCTTCTTCCTCCCTTCCAGCCTCGCCGCGCCATCCCGCGAGTGTAGGATAGGATCACTTCGAGTCGAGGCCAGTGAGCAGGGGAGGGGACGACCGCCGGCGGCCACCGTGGGAGGAGGAGGAGGAGGAGCGCGGGGCTCCCGCATCGGCGCGTCGCCGTCGTTCCCCACGCCGGACACGAGTTCCTCGACGGCGGACGGAAGCGGGACTCGCGGTTGAGTGGGAGCAGACGCCGGCCGGCTGCTACGGGTAAGCTCTACCTGGAAAGTGGAAACTTTAGTCCCACATCGCGAATTTAGTGGGATTTCCACGGATTTATAAGCGTTTTCCTCAGCCAGGGTATCACCAAGCAGCAATACAAGGAAGTATTTGAGTATACTGTCTGGTATAGGGTATAGTGCGGTAGTGGGTGTAGGCAGATATGGTCTAGGGTTGCAGGGGCGCAGGTATAGGTGGGAGGTATGCCCGGCGGGGGACGGGTGGGGCGGTGGGGTATAGTGGGGAGGTATGTCCGGCGGGACGGGTGGCGGTGGGGAGATGGTCTGGCAGCGGGGGTATAGGGGGGGTAGCTATGCCTCTCAGGAAAAATGCCAGAAAGGGGGGGTTTGATTAGAGAAAATAAAGAAAAGTGATATCGGGAAAAAAAATGTCCCCATGCAGTCCTGCGTTTTGTTAGCTTCGATGATCTGCAGAATTTTTTTATCTACTTGGCTGAGTGCTTGTCCTGAAAACTTGAATAATACTTTCCCTGTAATATGTTTTTTGTAAGCTGCTTGAGATTTGCAAGGACAAGAACTTGTTCACATTTATTTTCCAGTAAAAAATATTTTGAACTGAGTGTAGCGCTGCATCTCTATAGCATACATGTATTCCGGAAAAAATTCCAAGACATCCGAGTAGCCCAATGGTTCATTAACCCTTTGTGTGATCCTACATGGATGAATCAAATTCTGCAGCTGATTGGATAGGTTGATAAAATTGTGTTGTTGTGTATCCAGTTGAGTACTATGTTGTGTGTTGCTTTCTAGATTTTCTTACCCTTCAGACTTTGCAATCCTGTGTGTTCATGTAACATGGACTGTATTATTTTGATATCTTTTGTTGTTTCCATGTGAGAACATTTGTGTTTTCTCATAAATGATGAAGCTGCTACAGTTCAAATGCTGTATTATGCTTGAAGCTCTGTTTGCTGTTAGGTTACCAATCCTGTTGCTGAGGGATTAGAAAGGATTCACATTCTTCTGTAATATGTATGTAAGAATTCATCTTTTTTGTCATATATATGGGAGAACTTAATTCCTTGGGTCAAGGGATGAGAGCATCAATTTAGCTTGGAACAAATCATTTCTGGTAAACGAATTGACATACTTTATTTGCCAGAGAGTAAAGGAGAAATAAACTCAGAACATAGTGCTTTGCTCCGTTCCTGGATACGGCAGTCGTGCTTAGAGTAGAGGGGTATTTTCATCATTTCATGTATTTACCCCCTGGGTAGGATAAATGGTGTATGTCCTAAAGACATAAAGCATGTGTCTTGTACTTCTTGTCACATTTCTTTTAGTACAGTTGATAATTTGGTTGTATCGGTATGTCTAGTGCACTGTATTTGTGCTAACAGAGGTTTTGCTCTATTGCTTATATTCTCCATGAATCTAAATGTAGCAGCATGGTATTTTTATTATAATGGCTATTATTTGAGTGTCTTTCATATGCTGTATGGTGACAGATTCTGATTATCATTTGCGTACAGGCAATTTTTGGATGGGTACTGAAGACTCTAAAGATATGCTGAAGAATGCAGACTGGAAGACTGTGAGTGGTGCAGTTACTGAGTCAAGTCAGCCGGTTGTTAGGAAGCGCCTTCCGAAGAAAATAAGACAAGTTCCTGAGTGTTACTTTCTCCCTCGACGATCTTTGCCTTCTGCACTGGCAATCTATGGTGCTGTTTGCGCCGCTGGAGTTGGTGCAGGGATGTTGCTCGAGGTTTGGATCAACAAAAAGATCAAAGGTAAATCCTATCTTTCATGGCCGGAGCCTGGAGGAACCACTTACCTTAAGAAAACTAATCTATCTGGAAATCCAAGATCTTGGACTGTACCACGGAAATCATTAATTGCGTTATGCATATCTATTTTGCTTCATCGATTGTGTTTTCTTGCATCCTCTTACTTTTTTTGTTAAATTGCTGCATGCAGAGGATGGCGGCGTTGTCTGGGAAATGGGCAAATGATGTTCAGGCCCTTCTGTTGCTGTTAAGTTGTATCACAGAGATAAGCATGTTTTTGTTGTTTTGGAATATCTTTTAACTTGCTGACGAAAGCAAACAATGTTTCCCAGTGTAAACTTGTCCCTGTGTTCCTGGTTTGGTTGTAGAAGCTGTTTGATGCTTCAACTTTATATTAGGCAAGCAAGGTGAAAACACCAGGCAGCAACACATCTCTACTTGTCATCTTATAAGAATTATCTGAATATGTGTAACCGTGCTAAGCTGGAAGGGCCTTTGATTTACCTTGGTTACACATGCGTGAACGTTCATCGTCAAGGTGGAAACACAATTTGCTGATTTTGTGGAATTGCCATGGGCATACTACTTTTTGTGTGGAAATGAAGTCACAAAGATTACAGCACAGGAGGCACATGGTATACGATGTACAGAATTCAACACTTGGTGTACAAAAATGTGCCTGCTTAGGGTTCGATACCACAAAACAATGATCATTTCAGACACAAAACCATTTGGTCATACAATGAAAGGGCTCATGAGGACGAGGCATTGTGTCAACAAAAACAGAGGATAAGGAACATTGTTGATATTAGGCATGGACTCTGATCATCAGAATTCAGACACTAGAGGATCGTTACTCTGAAATGTGCACCCTATGGGGTTACACCAGGTTTGTGTGCTTGAAGAACGTGTAGAACAGTATTGCCGATGTCACGAAGAGGCTCAAGAATACCAGCCAAATTTGCCAAACTGCAATGGGGAAAGCGTACACCGGAAAATCTTGGTAAATACTTTATCCAATACTTATGTGCAACATACAAGAACGCCATCTACAGCAACATGCATGTATGTACCTCTCCAGTCAGCAGGGACGTTGAGCTTCGTAATCTCTGCTCCCCATTGGTGCGAGGTGGATATCACAATCCTGCAACAACAGCAAACAAGAGGCCATTCAGTTCTTTCATTCAAGCTTGGACCATCAACCAGTGAGGATTCTTCCAAGTGAATAGCTGAATAAACTCTGACTTCACTATGAACAAATACTGAACTAGTTGCTACTTCACTAGTTTGGCAGTGCTTCAGGAAGACAGGTTATCTCTAAAAACTTCTGTTCTGGATACAGTCAGCGATTATTTCAGGTTTGTCTCGCTTCTTGTTACAGGAAATACCAGTAGTTACCATTTACCTTTCAGTAGGGCAAAATTCAATGGAGGAAATTGGGGAGCCAAGATGGACCTTCTTCATCAAGTGAGAAACTTGCATCTTCTGTACATCGGCAACACAACAGTCTCCATCACGGCTTCCTCTAGATAAAGATGAAAAATGTATCCATGTCAGTACCACTTCACAGCCTAAAGAAGGATGTCGCGTCGACGCGGAAGGCTCAGCAGATCTAGACAAGCACATTAAGTCGGACGATGAACAAGTAGTATGACATGCAGACAAGCTCTTTTTGTTACGAAATGTACGCAGAATAGCAGGTAAGTGGTTTCTTCCAGTAAAATGATTATCTCAGAGGTGACCAACCAACATGATGTTCAGTCAACTGGACACACTTCAGGTACTAATGCTGCATATTTTGAAATGTACAACTAGATGGATTGTAGCTGAGAAGTGTGAGAAAAGACGATTCAGAAATTGTTTGAATTCTGGAAAGGAAAAACTATCCTGAATACCTCAGACTTCGGCGATGCAGGTATGCCTAGAAATGCTAAATATAGAAGTACTGTCACAGCCAGTATTACATGAGATGCACCACCACATCCACTTACAGTGCGAGATACTTCCCATCCAAGCTAACTGAAAGTGTGGAAATGGGCTTTCGCAGGAGTCTTTTGTATCCAATTCTCTTCCAGTTACTTATGTTCAAAACCATAGTCACGATATCATTTCCTATTTCATCAATAAAAATTCAATTAAGTCTGTTTGGTGTTGCATTTCTTGACTTTATCGACGTGATTACCTTTTACAAGTGTGCAAAACAGAAAAGGTTTCTTTCCATCCCTAGAAAAGCGGCAACACTCAATCCTCTCATCCTGTAAAGCATTTACAGGAAGAAATGTAAACAGTATGGTCAAATAAGCAATTCAGTTTCAGTTATTGTAAAGGGGAAAGTACATGGATTTTACCAAAGATCTAGTCAAATTTACGAGTGGAGCTCCCTCATCAATCTTCCATATTCTTGCAGAACCATCAGTTGAAGTTGATACTAAAAACGCTGAATCCAAGCTACATGAAAAAGAGGCATTTCAGGATTAAACATGCTACCAAAAAGAGCTTATTTTGTAATTTAATGAACAAATAGAAATTGGCTAACTGCCCTAATTAGTAATAAAGATCTCTTGTGCAAAAGTTTGTACTAAACTATCAAGACACACCCAGCAGCTTTGGTACTCGAGGGAGTATGTACAGTTCGTCAGATCCTATTGATCCACGAGGTAATAATCATTTGTTGATTAAAACAGGCGTCTACTTTTATAGTTTCATTCACCTGATGTCCATGTCCCGGAAGGATTTATGAGCTTTAGGTTCATCCAGAAGCACGCTGAGATTTGGCCAGTGAAATATTCTGAGATGTCCATTCTGTTTTAGTGGAATATAAATATAGCAAAATTTAGTTAAGAAATCAAATATGTGATTTGCAGAATGCAATCATAATTTTACAGTTCAGCAGATTACAACATGTCATAAAATACCCTTGAAGTTGCATAACTTTCCCTACAGAAAGAAGTTACTACAGAACTCTGAACAAAAGAGACTTACCAACTAGCAGAATCATTATATACATAGTAAATAAAAATGCATGAAAAGAAAAGCAAGGTGGAATGGGCTGATGATACCTCGCCGCCAATAGCAAACTTAGTACCATCAGTACTGAATGCCAAACATCGCTGAGGCCCAACTGATTGGAGGGGCGGCGAATCACTTGAAATAAGGTTGATACAAAAGTCATCATAGACCAGCTTGAACAGCCTAAAGGTGCGATAGAATGATGCCTTAGCCAGGTGAACTTAGAATATGAATGAAAGAGTTGATGTATAGCAAGGAGAAATATCAGAAGCCTGAAGAATGCCTATGATCTCCTACTGATTATTCTCTCCTATGATGTCCTACTGATTTCTTGAACTTGTACGTTAAGATATTGGAAGTATCATACTGACTGAGGCCGAGTAATTCGATCGGCACGACAAAGCGACGAGCACGCACGCACCTGCAGCCTTTGGCGGTGGCGCAGACGAACTCGTCGCCGGCGGGGTGCACGGCGATGGCGCGCGGCGTGTCCGCGTCGGCTCCCTTTTCGCCCATCACGACCCTCAGCTGCAAATTCATTAATCCCGCGGTCAGAGACACGGCCGTAGCAGCAGCAGGCGCCGAAACCCCGCCGCGCACGGGCCGCTCACCAGGGGTT
Organism: Triticum aestivum; assembly: GCF_018294505.1. Taxonomy (NCBI): domain Eukaryota; kingdom Viridiplantae; phylum Streptophyta; class Magnoliopsida; order Poales; family Poaceae; genus Triticum; species Triticum aestivum. Next base: position 628,109,645 of record NC_057806.1, read on the forward strand.
CGGAGGCGAGCTCGCACGGCCTGGTGTCGAAGGCGAGGAGGTCGAGGAGCGGCGGGGACGAGGCGGTGGCGCCGCGGCCGTACACCACGAGGAGGCTGCGGCTGCTGGACACGGCCGGCCCGCCGCCCGGGCGCCGTATCCACGCCGCGCAGGTCACCTTCCCGGCCACCCCCGCGGGAGCCTCGTCGCCGTCGCTCGCCATCGGAACCAGCCAACAGCTGCCGAGAGCTTCGGTTCTCTCCAGCTCTGCCTGCTCCTAATTGGCGCTTGTAGTAGTATTAGCTTTGCCGTAGTGCCGCCGCGGTGCGCGTTGGAGCCTGGCGCGGGCTGGCGGGCGGAGAGCGCGACGGAAGGGAATCGTTTCGTCTGGGGACAGAAGCCGGGATATTCTCAGGCGGCAGCGCGCCCGCCCTGATGTCAGCGCTTTGCAACCTCCGCCCTGATCGAAGCTGGTATCCTTGCTGTCCCGCCGGCGCCGGCGCCCATTTCGGCTGGTGACTGGCATTGCCGGTGGAGTTGGAGACTGGAGTGGGCACCCGGATGCGGATTCCTGCGCTTACGATCGACACCAGCTAGCTGTTTTTTTAAGCTACACCACCTAGTTACTACACCACTGGTACATTTTCTTTTAGGGGTATACACATGAAAACATTTACAATGCGTGTCTCAAACCCACCTCAAATGGTCGGGCGAACTCCTTAAACCGGACCAAAACGGACTCCTCAAACGTCCGGACTAACCGACACCTCTAATATCCAGTCCAAATTCAGGACGGATATAGAGTGGACCTCGGACACGTCCGGCACGTCGAAGAGAAAAATCTATCGATTTGAATCGCTTCCAATCTACAGTCGAATCCATTATGTCGATGCATGCCCCACGGAATTCGGCTTCAATGCAGAGCAAGCTGTACCTTACACTGTCAAAGATCTCTCCGCTTCCATGTGAAGCAAAATAAACCCCTGGTTGGCAGCTTCGCCACAACGTACGGAAGCCCATGGAGATAAACTAAGATCAGGTACTTCCCTTAATCCCTTTGTTGAAACATATTCACTTAGTGAAATTGTATTCACTTACTAAGCACTATATATGACCTGCATAAGATAGCAATCAAATCTAGAAAACTGGCACTCCCTCCATTCCTAAATATATGTCTTTTTAGAGATTCTATAATATGGAGTACGTACGGAGCAAAATGAGTGAATCTATATTCTAAAATGCGTCTATACCATCTACATGTACAGTAGTTCATATAGAAATATCTAAAAGGACTTATGCTTAGGAACGGAGCGAGTATTACATACCAACAAAAAAACATCCTTGATTACTGACAGGAAACTGATATTTCCCAAGGTAGTACAACCAAGTGACACACACATAAATCCTGTGTACGGGGTTCCACACTATTACAGACCAACGACATACAAGTAAGTTCGCCGTTCAAGATTCCACGGTACACACTATATAGGATTATAGGAAAATAAATAAACTCAGAAGTCACAAGTTGTAGCGCCACGACACATGTCGCATCCTCTGAAACGTATAATAGGACAAGTGTTACCAACCACACAAACCCAGATAGGCAATCCAGTTAAGCTTGTAGATTGGCTGGAAGGCTGGCGGATTGGAATGAACTCATAAACACCGTCTCCATTGTGTTGGGGCGCTTCAAGCATCAATGATGCAATGATGGAGACATAGCTTCAGCTCCCGCCTCAGCGTGTAGGCTGATATTTAACAGGATAACAAAATAGAATAATGAGCATAAAGGTTAATCATGTTAAAGTTATAATATAAGTCATGTACCCCTTTGTATTTATCCCGTTGTATAAGGGGTTTTCCTGCATATGTTCCACACCTGTACATGTATATATATATATCGGCCTATGGCCTCATGGGAATACAAGTTGCCTATTCCTAACATGGTATTAGAGCTAGGTTAATTTTTTCGCACGCTGCAACTCGTGCGTTCGGTCTCTCCTCCCCCGCACGTTCCTCCCGTCCCGATCCCCCTCTGCCGCGCGCCCCCGAGGCAAACCCTAGCTTGCCGGCGCGGCGGTGTGGTGCTCCTCTTCCGCTCCTCCCGAAGATCGCAGGACTCCATCGATCGAAGGCCCTCAGCATCGCTCGAAGGCTGCCTCTGCTCGTCTCGCTCGCAGACTCCATCGATCGAAGACTCCATCGATCGTCCTCGTCTCGCTCGCAGTAGGCAGGCTCGATCCCAGCCGGCCCCCATCGAGCTGGCCTGATCTCCTGCAGGATCGCTCCCAGCCGGCTCCAACCGAAGCCGGCCTGATCTCCTGCTCCCGGCCTCAATCAACGCAGCTCCCGTCGGCCCTTGCCCCTGCGGTTCTTCAGCCGCCGACTGCCAGCTGCCCCTTGATCGATCTCTAAAAAAAATGTCTGCTACATCGGGCTATGTTGCTGTCCCTCGCTGTCCGGTGATCTTTGATGGCACTAACTACACCGAGTTTACTGGCTTCATGCGCATTCACATGCGCGGCATCCGTCTTTGGGGTGTTCTTTCTGGCGAGGTCTGCTGTCCGCCACGTCCAGTTCCTCCAGTGGCCCCTACTCCGCCAACTCCATCGGTTCTTCCTCCAGATGCTAATCAGGCCGCCAAGGATGCGGCTAAGGTTGCTGATGAGGCTGCTGATCGTGCTTATGATGAGAGGGTTTTGGCTTATCAGGAGACTCTTTAGACGTATCATGGTGCTCTGTCTGTTTACACCCAGTGGCTTGATGATGATGCTCGTGCTGCAGTTGTTCTCACTGCTAGTGTTCTGCCTTAGTTTGCTTCTGAATTTTTGGGTCTTTCTACTATCTTTGAGATGTGGACCCGTCTTCGTGAGCGCTATCAGCCCTCTGGTGATGCCTTATACCTCTCTGTGATCCGTCAGGAGCATGCTCTTCAGCAGGGTGACTCTACTGTTGATGACTTCTATGCACAGAGTTCTGCTATCTGGCGCCAGCTTGATTCTCTCCATAGTGCTGGGTGTCGTACCTGCCCCTGTTGCCAGGCTGTCCAGGCCAATTTGGAGTTTCATCGCCTCTATGAGTTCCTGTCTCGGCTCCGTAAGGAGTTTGAGCCCCGGTGTGCTCAGTTGTTTGCTCGTGGCCGTATTTCTCTCATGGAGGCGCTTTCTGAGATTCGTGCTGAGGAGACTCGCTTACGTGGTGCTGGTTTGCTGGAGGTTCCCTCTGTGCTCGCTACTCGTGCTCCTACGCCACTTGCTCCACCGACCCCTTCTCGCTCGAGTGCTCCGCCGCTCTTGCCCACTCCTTCTGGAGGCTCAAGTCGCCCCCGTCCACATTGCGCCTATTGCAACAATGATGGCCATCTTGAGTCTCAGTGCTACACGAAGAAGAAACACCTGCGCAAGGCTCGATCATCATCTTTCGCGACTTCGTCATCTACCTCGACAGCTTCAGCCATTGCTTTGACTGAGCAGGATATTCTGAGACTTAAGCGTCTGCTCGCGGCTTCAGGTTCTTCCTCGACGGGTACTGCCGGTTCTGTGACTGATGCTTCCCGCACTGAGCAATCACCCTCTACACAGTCAGGTACACCCCCCTGGGTTCTGGACTCTGGAGCTTCTTTTCATATGTCTTCTCATTCTTCCACTTTGTCCTCTCTTCGATCACTGGATTCTCCTATTCATGTCTTTACTGCTGATGGTACTCCACTTTCTGTTGCTAGTAGAGGCAATCTTACTACTCCTTATTCTGTTCCTGATGTTGCTCATGTTCCTCGACTTACCATGAATTTGTTTTCTGCTGGTCAACTTACGGATTCTGGTTGTCGCGTCATCCTTGATGTTGACTCTTGTTCTATCCAGGACCGTCACACGCACACTCTGGTTGGGGCTGGCCCTCGCCGCCGTGATTCTCAGGGTCTTTGGGAGTTGGACTGGCTTCATGTTCCTTCTGGTGCCACCACCATCGCCAGTTCTTCCGCTTCTGTCGCCTCCGTCACTGGTTCCTTCCAGCAGTGGCATCATCGACTTGGTCATCTGTGTGGTTCTCGGTTGTCTTCTTTAGTTCGTCGAGGCCTTCTGGGGTCTGTCTCAGGAGACGTCTCTTTAGAGTGTCAGGGTTGTCATCTTGGCAAACAGATTTAGTTACCATATTCACATAGTGAGTCAGTGTCTAAGCGTCCTTTCGATTTAGTCCATTCTGATGTATGGGGTCCGGCCCCTTTCGCTTCAAAAGGTGGTCATAAATACTATATTATTTTCATAGATGATTTCTCTCGTTACACATGGCTTTATTTCATGACTTCTCGCTCTGAGGTGTTGTCTATTTATAAGCATTTTGCTGCCATGGTTCATACTCAGTTCTCTTTCCCCATTCGTGTTTTTCGTGCTGACTCCGCTGGCGAGTATATCTCTAAGATGTTGCGTGGTGTTCTTGCTGAGCATGGGACTCTCTCTCAATTCTCTTGTCCCGGTGCTCATGCTCAGAATGGTGTGGCTGAGCGAAAGCATCGACATCTTCTTGAGACGGCTCGTACATTAATGATTGCTGCCTCTCTCCCGCCCCATTTTTGGGCTGAGACCGTCTCCACATCCACCTATCTTATCAATATACAGCCTTCCGCTGCTCTACAGGGTGGTGTTCCTTTCGAGCGACTTTTTGATCGTTCTCCTGATTATTCGATGCTTCGCTCGTTTGGTTGTGTTTGCTATGTTCTTCTTGCCCCTCGCGAACGCACCAAACTGACCGCTCAGTCTGTTGAGTGTGTCTTCTTAGGCTACAGTGATGAGCATAAGGGCTATCGTTGTTGGGATCCTATTGGTCGTCGGATGCGTATCTCTCGAGATGTGACTTTTGAAGAGTCTCGTCCCTTCTACCCACGCCCATCTTCCTCGACTTTTTCAGTGCAGGATATCTCTTTTCTCACTTTTCCTGACTCACCTATCACTCCCGCCGAGACTGTACCTCTCTGTTCCACTTCCTCTCCTTCTCCACATCTAGTTGATTTGCAGCCACCATCATCCCCGGTCTCCTCGCCTAGCATGTCACCGGGTTCTTCACCTTCGTCTCCGGTGACTTCCTCCCCGGTCTCCTCTCCCAGCCTGTCACCGGATTCTACACCTTCATCTTCGGTGACTTCTTTGTCGCCACCTCCTGATTCTACCTTGCCGATTCCTCCTTCTATTGTTCCATCTTTTCCTCAGCATTACACTCGTCGTCCACGACCAGTTGATGCCTCTGTGGATGGGTCGTCATCTTCCTCTCAGCCTACTTATGGCTTGCGTTCTCGTCCTCGTCCGCCTGTTGATCGCTTTGGATTTCCCACTGCTGGTGCTACTGTTCTTGAGCCGACTTCTTATCGTCAGGCTATTGTTCATCCTGAATGGCAGTTTGCGATGGCAGAGGAGATTGTTGCTCTTGAACGCACTGGTACATGGGATCTTGTTTCTCTTCCTCCCGGAGTTCGTCTGATCACTTGTAAGTGGGTCTACAAGGTTAAGACTCGCTCCGATGGTTCTCTTGAGCGTCACAAAGCTCGTCTTGTGGCTCGTGGTTTTCAGCAGGAGCATGGTCGTGATTATGACGAGACTTTTGCTCCTGTGGCTCATATGACCACTGTTCGTACACTTCTTGCCGTTGCCTCTGCACGCCACTGGTCTATATCTCAGCTTGATGTTAAGAATGCCTTTCTTAATGGTGAGCTGTGTGAGGAGGTGTACATGCAGCCACCACCTGGGTATTCTGTTCCTGATGGCATGGTATGTCGTCTTCGTCGCTCTCTCTATGGCCTTAAGCAAGCCCCCCGCGCCTGGTTTGAGCGCTTTGCCTCTGTGATCACTGCTGCTGGTTTTTAGCCAGTGCTCATGATCCAGCATTGTTTATTCACCTTTCTCCTCGTGGACGGACTCTTCTTCTTCTTTATGTTGATGACATGATCATCACGGGGGATGACCCCGAGTATATTGCCTTTGTAAAGGCCCGTCTTAGTGAGCAATTTCTTATGTCTGATCTTGGACCTCTTCGCTACTTTCTTGGGATTGAAGTCTCTTCTACCTCTGATGGCTTTTTTTATCTCCCAGGAAAAGTATATCCAGGATCTTCTTGCTCGTGCTGCTCTTACCGACGAGCGCGTTGTTGAGACTCCTATGGAGCTCAATGTTCATCTCCGTGCTACTGATGGTGATCCTCTCCCTGATCCGACGCGTTATCGTCATCTTGTTGGCAGTCTTGTCTATCTAGCTATCACTCGTCCGGACATCTCTTATCCGGTTCATATTCTGAGTCAGTTTGTCTCTGCCCCCACCTCGGTTCACTATAGTCATCTCCTTCGTGTTCTTCGATATCTTCGAGGCACGATCTCTCACCGTCTATTCTTTCCTCGCTCCAGTTCTTTACAGCTCCAGGCCTATTCGGATGCTACGTGGGATAGTGATCCTTCCGATCGCCGTTCACTTTCTGCTTACTGTGTTTTTCTTGATGGTTCTCTCATTGCCTGGAAGACGAAGAAACAACTTGCAGTTTCTCGTTCGAGTGCCGAGGCTGAGTTGCGAGCAATGGCTCTTTTGACGGCAGAGGTGACTTGGTTACGGTGGTTACTTCAGGATTTTGGTGTTTCTGTCACTACACCGACTCTGCTTCTATCTGACAGTACAGGTGCTATCAGCATTGCACGCGATCCTGTGAAGCATGAGCTCACCAAGCATATTGGTGTTGATGCGTTCTATGTACGCGCTGCTGCGCAGGATCAGGTTATTGCTCTTCAGTATGTGCCTTCCGAGTTACAGTTGGCGGATTTCCTGACGAAGGCTCAGACTAGGGCACAACATGGCTTTTATCTCTGCAAACTCAGTGTTGTTCAT